>NW_027361695.1:18187500-18357500 GCF_039654945.1 Dendrobates tinctorius
TTCAAAAACTTGTCTGCTGCTATGACAAGGCATTTTTGCAGCTGCTCTTTTAACCTGACGCAATTGCCTGTTGGAAAGAGGCCTCAATTTTTCCTTATCAGCACGCACACGTGTGTGCTGGGAATCGGCTACATACTTCTTGATTGTGCGATGATCACGATGAAGTGTCTTGGCAATGATGATTGTAGTCATGCCTTGACCGAAATACTCCACAATTTGTTGCTTCTCAGCAGCCGACACATCCTTTTTCTTTCCCATTTTGGCAAAAAATGTAGGCTGCTTAATAATGTGGAACAGCCTTCTTAAGTAGTCTTGCCTTTATTTGGACACACCTGCCAAACTAATTTGCACAGGTATCTGCAATTCTGGCTCCTGTACATTCTTCCCCTCTTCCCTTGCTCCCGAGGGCTGTCAAGAAAATTAGAGCAGAGGGAGTACCAGTGATCCTAGTTGCGCCAGGTTTGTCACGTCGGCCATGGTACGCAGAACTAGTACAACTAGTCGCCGACATTCCCTGGCGACTTCCAGATCGCATGGATCTACTCTCACAGGGCCCAATTTACCACCAGAACTCCAGGGTGGCCGTTGAATCCTGGATTTTAGCACAGGCTGTTTTTTCTCCCGATGCGATCTCCACCATGATTCATGTTAGGGTGCCCGTATCCATGCACACTTATCTCCGTACCTGAGAACCTTCTTCTCATGGTGCAAGGACCATGGTCAATCCCCACTGGTGTTTTCTATTCCTTTCATGTTGGAATTCCTACAATCCAGATTAAGGTCAGGCCTCGCGCTTACCTCGCTCAAGGGCCGGATTTCAGCCTTGTCAGTGCTATTCCAACGTTAAATTGCCAGGAAACTTCAGGTGAAGACATTCATTCAGGGAGTCTCCCATGTGGCGCCCTCCTATATTAATAAGGCCCATTGGAATGATGGGTCTTTAACTTGGTTCTCGGAGCCTTACAGAAGGCTCCTTTCGAACCACTGCAGGACGTACCACTAGCTATTCTCTCTTGGAAGGTGGTCTTTCTAGCGGCAATTACGTCAATCAGACAAGTTTCAGAATTGGCAGCCCTGTCCTGCCGTCCTCCGTTCCTGAATTTTCGTCAGGACAAGGCAGTTCTCAGGACGTCCACATCTTTCCTGCCAAAAGTCGTGTCTTCCTTTCATCTCAATGAAATAATTGTTTTGCCTTCCTTTTGTCTGGCACCAGTCCATTGCATGGACAGGGCCCTCAACACCCTGGATGTGGTTAGGGCTCTGACACGGTATTATTATTACCTTTATGCATTATTTGCAGTATACATTTTTTACTTTTTAGTTCAGGATATTTGTGTTTTTTGCTTTTTGTTTTCTCTGGTTAATGGTCATGTGTTGATATGCACTTACATTGTGCATACACATTAACTTACTTTTCTCAGTTCAGATTTGTTTTTTATTCATTTCATTGTGCATTCAGTGCATATATGGGTGTGACCGCCCTCTTTCTGAGCTGGGAAAGCCATCCAGTCTGGCCTACACTGTTACTAGTGGTTCAGCCGCTCGACCCTTGTTCACATTCACGCCACTTGGCAGGTGAAAAGGTTTTAAATACTAGAGTAGGGACTGTCCCACAAGGGTTGCCGTGACGTGGCGGGATGGCTTGTACATTATTTTGATCATAATTATGTTTACTAAATACCCTTATTATTATTATTATTATTATTACCTTTATGCATTATTTGCAGTATACATTTTTTACTTTTTAGTTCAGGATATTTGTGTTTTTTGCTTTTTGTTTTCTCTGAATTTTCGTCAGGACAAGGCAGTTCTCAGGACGTCCACATCTTTCCTGCCAAAAGTCGTGTCTTCCTTTCATCTCAATGAAATAATTGTTTTGCCTTCCTTTTGTCTGGCACCAGTCCATTGCATGGACAGGGCCCTCAACACCCTGGATGTGGTTAGGGCTCTGACACGGTACATCTTGCGTACGGCTCCCTTCCATAAGTCAGATCCCCTGTTCGTACTTCCACAGGGGCATAGGGAGGGTTTAGCCGCTTCAAAAACCACGCTAGCCAGGTGGATTTGCTTGGCTATTAAAGAATCCTACCGTGTCAGGGACACACCTGTCCCAGCAGGGATTAAGGTGCATTCTACCCACTCAATGGGCGCCTCTTCGGCCATTCGGCACCAGGCGTCGGCAGAACAAGTCTGCAACACTGCAACTTAGTCTGGCCTGCATACCTTTACAAGACATTGCTAAATTCATTCTCAGGTGTCAGGAACACCGCACTGCACTTGCTCACTGTGCCAGTGCGGGTGTCCTGAGTACAAAGACAGTACTCACAGATACCTGTGGAGCAGTGCAGCAGCGGTGACGATGCGTGCTTCAGAGTATCAGGACCTGAAGCACATGACTGCTGGGGGCGTGGCCTAAGCTCCACAGATCTAGGAGCTGCAGGGAAACTCCTAGAAAGGTAACTACGGGGCAATGTTACCAAGGGGCATAGACAGAGACAGAAACCAGACGAAGCCAGGGTCAAAGCACCAGATAGCAATACAGTACCACGGGGTTTAGACAGAAAGGATAGTCAGGACGTAGCAATAGGTCAGAAAACCAGAACGGGCAATAGACGGTACAATAGGGACAAACTGTAACGGAGTAACGATAGCCAAGCCAGGAGGTCAGAACCGGAGAAGACAGTAGTACCAAAGCGAGAGACGGAGTACAGAGTGAGGGGACAGGCCGGGTCATACACGGGAAGCAAACAAGCAACGCAGAATACACGCACACCAGGGGTCAGCCACACCAGAACAACAGTATAGCTGACAGAGAACCCTGGTAAAGAGTGAGTATAAATACCCCTCCCAGATCCAGAAAGAGGCCACGAACACTTAACCCTGTGAGTGCAGGGCAAGAACCCTGTTCAAACCATGACATCAGGCCTCTGCGGATGCAGCTCTTGGTTGACGCATCCTGCTATCGGCAGTACCACAGTGTTGAGTCAGTGGTACATGGGGTATTAGCAGTTGTATGCTCCCCACCCAGGGACTGCTTTAGGACGTCCCACTGTCTGTGTCCCCCAATGAGGCGCAGGAGAAATAGGGATTTTTGTGTACTCACCGTAAAATCCTTTTCTCCGAGCCAATCATTGGGGGACACAGCTCCCACCCTGTTTAGCCTCACTGTAGCATTCTTAGGTTTTGACAGAGTTATGGTTATTGTCATTTGTTTAATGCTCCTACTGCTTTTTCACTGAACTGGGGAATTTCCCAGCCAGCGAGAGGGTGTATACTGCAGGGGAGGAGTAAACTTTTTTTCTGTGTTACTTAGTGTCCTCCTAGCGGCAAGCAGCATAACACCCACTGTCTGTGTTCCCCAATGATTGGCTTGGAGAAAAGGATTTTACGGTGAGTACACAAAAATCCCTATTTTTTATATATTGATACTTTTAATGGGAAATTTTTTTAATGTTTTTTTTTTTTAACATTACTTTAGTAACACTAGGACTTAAGCTTCAGTGTTCTCGATTTGCTTACATAATACACTTCAAAACTTTTGTATTACAGTGTACTATGCCTTTCAGAACAATGCTTACAGGCCTTCTATTAGTTTGTGCCTTAAGAAGAGCCTAATAGGAGTAAGATGGCAGACAGGGGGTACAATATTGGGCCTTCTTTCGTTTTTTTTTTTTTAAAGATATTTGAGAATAATATTTGTGCTTTTTTTTTTTTTTTTTTTTTTTTTTTTCAGATCTGTAATTCTACAAGCAGAGAGCAGGAAGGACAGCGAGGAGGTACCGACATCTGCATCCTTGTTTTTTCGGCATTCACATAGAGAATAACCTGAAACATACAGACAGCATTACTGAAACACCTCTTTTAATTTAGTGAATTCCATTTTTAATCTAGTCCAGTAGTGTAACATTCAGCCCCTCACTGACGTCTGCCTTTACTAACGTGCGACACAATGGGTTTTTAAAAAATAAAACAAAAACACATATCAGTGGGAGCTTCATGGCTGAGCTGCTACATGCAGCCTTACATCACCAAGCGCAGTGCTGACCGTCGGATGCAGTGGTGTAAAGCCGCCACCACTGGACTCTGGAGGAAACGTTTTCTGTGCATTGACGGATCACACTTCTCTATCCAGCTTATGGTGTAGACCAGACTGGGTTTGGAGATTCCAGGAGAACATTACCCGCCTGACTGCATTGTGCCCGCTGTACAGTTTGGTGGAGGAGGGGTTATGCTATGAGCTTTATCAGGGGTCGGCATTGGGCCCTTTGTTCCAATGAAGAAAACTTAATACTTCAGCACAAGACATTGTGGGCACCTGTAGCTTCCAGCTTTGTGGGAACAGTTTGGGGAAGACCCTTTTCTGTCCCCCCATGACTGCACCCAGTGCACAAGGTCCATACAGACATGGATGGGTAAATTAGGTGGAAGAACATGACCGGCAGCGTAGAGCCTGGACCTCAGCCCAATCCTACACTGGAGATCCTCCTAACATCAGGGTCTGACCTCACAAATGCGCTTCTGGATGAAGGGGCAAAAATTTTCAAAGACGCCTCCAAAATCTCGCAGAAGAGCGGGAGCCATTACAACTGCAAATGGGAGACCAACTCAATATTAATGTCTATGGATGGAGAATAGGAGGTCAGAGAGGCTCCTGTAGGTGCAATGTGCCGATGTTCCAGTACTTTTGTCTGTATCCGGCATCTTGCTGGGGGTGATGTTGAGCTTTTATTGTAATCGAAAAGCTTTAATGTGTATGTACAGTATATGCCATGCTGCTTCTCCATGACTGTGACCCCATGTTCCTTCTTATGTTGCAGTGGATAACTACAATTAATAACATTTCCAAGCGTATATATCTTACGGAGAATCCCGAGGTGAGTGTCCATGTGCTAGTGATGCCTACTTCTCAATATCAATTGGCTGTATCTAAAACTTTCCTTTATCTGATGTTAATGGCATATATGAAATGGAGCAGCATGAAATAAAGTTTTTAAAAAGATGGAAAACTAAAAGTTCAAGGTCCCCCCCCCCCTTGGCGCCATTAAAAATAAAACTTAAGAAATGTTAAAAAATACACATATTTGGTATATCTCTGCGTTTGTAAAAGTCCGACCTATCAAAAAATAAATGAAATTCGTCCGATCGAGAAATGACGTAACAAAAAAACTCCAGAACATTAAAAAAAAAGTGTGTGTGTGTGTATATATATATATATATATATATATATATATATATATATATAATATGTGTGTATATATATATGTATATATATATATATATATATATATATATATAATTTTTTTTTTTTTTTATGTCATCGCAACATTGCAATAAGAGGTGATCAAAACGTTGTGCCAAAATGGTATCAGTAAAAACATCAGCTCAGGGATCAAAAACTTAAGCCCTAACCCAGCACCAGATCCTGGAAAATGAAAACATTACAGGTCTCGGAAAAGGGCAAAAAAAAAAAAGCTAAAAAAAAAAATTTTTTTACAAATTTCTGATTTTTTTTTCACTTAAATAAAAAATAAAAACTATATATCTTTGGTATCTATGTACTCGTACTGACCTAGGGAATCCTATTCAGTTAGTTTTACTATATAGTGAACATGTTAAATAAAAACCCATAAAACAATTGTGCAATTGCACTTTTTTCTTTTTTTTTACAATTTTCAATGCATTTGAAAACTTTTTCCAGCTTTTTAAAGTGCGTGACATGATAAAATGAATGGTGTCTTTCAAAAGTACAACTCGTCTCGCTTAAAACAAGCCCCCATATGGCTATATGGCTGGAAAAATAAAAAAGTTATGGCCCTGGGAAGAAGGGGAGGAAAAAAAAGGCAAATCGCTGGGCGGTGAAGGGGGGTTAAACAATTGGCTGGGGTCTTTGGTCTGAGACCCCAACCAGTCTACAGGTGATTTCTCCTACGCCTCATTGGGGGACACAGACAGTGGGTGTTATGCTGCTGCCACTAGGAGGACACTAAGTAACACAGAAAAAAAGTTAGCTCCTCCCCTGCAGTATACACCCTCTCGCTGGCTGGGAATTCCTCAGTTCTTGCTTAGTGTCTGTAGGAGGCACCGTTTTTATTTTATTTTTGAATTTTCTGTAAATGTTTATTTTTTAATGGAGTGAAGGGGCGACGGTTCCTTTCAACGGCCCGCTCTCCCCCGAACCAACAACCGGAAAGCACACAGAGTATACCTCCCCGTACACTTTCCTGCGACGACTGGGGCTGATTCTTCTGGCGATGGATCCTTTACGGTCCCGGTACCCCACACGGATACGAGGGCGAGCGCATGGAAAGCACGGAGGAGACTTGAGCAGCGCTTTCGGATGCCCTGAATCCGCCCCATAGCTCTTCGTCCCCCTGCCCATAGGGTGGACCGATTGAGCAATACCCCTGTAACAACCTCTCCGGCTCGGCTACATTGCCCGGGAGCTTTTTTTTTTTTTACCTCAGAATCTGAAGATGGGATGAAACACACTGCAGGCTCCTGGACAGCACAGACGGCGCGAGCACCGGATTGGAGGTATAGGGTCGGGTCCTGGTCCCTGGGAAAAGCGCTGACTGAGTCTCAGCGGCATACCAGCGTCCCGTCGCGGCCCCCCGCTCTCCCCTTCACCCGGCGCTCGCCGAGGGCAGGCCCAAAAATTTAGTCCCTGGCTTTTCGGCCTACAAGGCCGCAATTTACATAGCGCCGCCCACCCTGTGCTCGCCGCGGGCAGGCCCAAAAATTTAGTCCCCGTCTTTTCGACCACCTAGGCCACAATTTACATAGCGCTGCCCACCGTTGGCGCTGCCGCCCACGTCTTTGGTGCCTCTCCCTCTGTAGGAGATGTGCCCTGCTAGTCTCGGGGCCATATCCTTAACCCCTTCTGTACACCTCGGTTTCTGGGACGGCTGCAGGGGTGCGCGTACAGATGACAACACCTGGTGACGCTACAGGGCCACCGATATTCCTCCCAGGGACACAGTATCAGGACCGCAGGTAAGCTGCATCTTCCTCAGGGCAAAGCTTAACCCTTCGCTGCACATTCCCTGCAGCTGCAGCCCAGGTTCTGCTTGTAACCCTTTCACGGGCACTATGTCTCAGTCTAAGGAAGCAAAAAGGGGGCTAATGAGAAGCGCACTGCGTTCTTTGCCGCTGGTACCTCTTGCAAGACTGCCTTGCCTAGTACCCAGACTAATCCGCTATACACGGATTGCGACCCAGCTTGTGCTAAAACGCCATCCGCTGCAAGGTGCTCCCTGCGTTTAGTCTCTGTGTGGGCCGCGTCCTTGTCACGGTCTGTGGAGTCACTGACCAAGACTATAGACTCCTCCGGGAATCCTCTTTATGTCAGAACGCGTCTTTACTT
Organism: Dendrobates tinctorius; assembly: GCF_039654945.1. Taxonomy (NCBI): domain Eukaryota; kingdom Metazoa; phylum Chordata; class Amphibia; order Anura; family Dendrobatidae; genus Dendrobates; species Dendrobates tinctorius. Next base: position 18,194,864 of record NW_027361695.1, read on the forward strand.
CCCGAGGAGGGCTTTGGCGACAGCTGGGAACCGTCCGCCTGCAGGGACAGTGCTCGTTCAAGGGATCCTCAGGTCTATAGAAAGCAGACCTATGACGCGTCCCCTAGTCACGCTCGCGATTCATCATCTGCGAGTTCTGTCTCTCGCTCTCCCTTTCCTAATGTTCGCAGAGAACATGTCTCTGAATTTGAGTCTGACACGTCAGTCCCTCAGAATTTCCCAAATGTCCATGAATCGCTTGATTCTCTGACAGTCAGTCAACAACTTTCATAGGCGGTTCACAGGGCACAAGCCTATCAAGGCTGAATACTCCCTTTACTCCATATCTGCTGAAGAATTGGTTACAGTCCCCCTCGGTGGATTCTCCTGTATTGTGCCTTGCTCCTAAAACGCTTCGATCCGTTTCTGAGTGCTCTTCAGTCAGAAACCCCTCCGATCGTCAAATTGGCTATCTCGCCAGTTCAGTTTTTTGGAGCTTCAGGAGCGGCTTTTTTCCCATCTTTTGTGGCGACTTGAGTGGCTAAGGCATGGCCACTTGGTCAGAAGTCATAATTACTGCCTTCCAAGCAGATATTTCACGCAGGGAATTTTGCAGTAGATGCCTCTTTAGATGCCGTTAATTGCGCTGCTAAGGCAACCGCTAATGCAGTCTTCATCAGAGAGCCCTATGGCTACGTGACTGGCGGGCAGATTCCACCTCCAAGAGATTAAAGACTTCTCTGCCGTATCAAACTGGTCACCTGTTTGGTCAAGAAACTTGACCAGCTCTTTTCTGACACTTCCGGGGGGGTAAGAGTAAGTTTCTTCCCCAACATGGGGCTGCTCCAGCTGGTCCTCCACAACCTTATCTTCCGGATCAGTCCCCGCGTGGAGACAGAGGTTCCCAGGTCTCTCACAAACCTAACCGCTCTTGGAATCCCAGGCCGACAGCATGTCGATCTAAGGAAGCAGATCTCATAGATCCTCTACTCTATGACTTGTTGTGGTATCCGGCCGACACCAACAAAGTAGGCGGCCGTCTGCTGTCATTCAGAATGGTTCAGCAGCTTTTATTAAAACCTTTATTTGTAGTTCCAAAGAAAGAAGGAACGATGCGGTCCATACTGGACCTCACGCTGTTAAATCAGTTTGTCAAAGTACGGCGATTCCGAATGGAATTCCTCCGGTCGGTGTCGCTTCCATGCAAAAGGGGAGAGCCCCTATCATCCAGCAGTTCCTGCGTTTTGCAATTCGAGAAGAACACTCCAGTTCGTTGTCTTACCCTTCGGTCTTGCCACCGCCCCCAGGGCCTATACCAAGGACATGGCGGATGTCATGGCCATTCCCAACATTCGGGGAGTGGTGGTACTGCCATATCTGGACGACCTGTTAATCGAAGGTCCATCCTTTCCAGCCTGCGAGAAATCCGTGGATATCACAGTAAATACACCTTCTCGCCTGGGTCTGAAGATTAACTTTGAAAAGTCTTCCCCAACACCTGTCCAGCAGATTTCCCTTTTGGGAATGGTCTTGGAAACTTCCCGTGGGTTGGAAATTCTCCCTCCAGAGAAGGCCCGAGCTTTGCAACAGGCTGCACGGACTCTTTCCCGTCTGGTCTCTTATTCTATTCGTTTCAGCATGAGAGTTCACGGAAAGGTGGTGGCAGCAATGGAAGCGATGCCATTCGCGCAATTCCATATCCGCCTTTTACAACAAGCCTTGCTGTTGTCTTGGGACAAAAACCCGTCTTCCCTGGACAGTCGGTGCCTTCTGTCTCTGCAGATCAAAAAAGCCCTCAAGTGGTGGACATTGAAATCCTCCCTGAGTCAAGGGAGGTCTTTTCTCCAAGTACGATGGTTGGTGGTGTCCACCGACGCAAGTCTTCTGGGGTGCGGTGTTTTGTCACCACACGGCACAGGGTCGTTGGTCAATTCAGGAGTCACGTTTCCCCATCAACGTCTTGGAGATACGAGCAATCAAATTCCCCTATTGAGTTTCCACTTTCTCCTCGCAGGTCTCCCCATCAGGATCCAATCCGACAACGCCACAGCTGTAGCGTATATCAACCGTCAAGGGGGTACTCGGAGCAGGATGGCCATGCACGAAGTGAGTCTCACATCCTCCATTGGGCCTAGACCAACCGTTCGCCCATCTCAGCGATCCTCATCCCGGACATAGAGAATTGGGCGGCAGACTTTCTCAGTCGCCAAGCCCTTGCCTCGGGAGAGTGGTTTGTTCATCTGGAAGGTTTTCAGCAGATTTGCCGTTGTTGGGGCACTCCGAATGTGGATCTCATGGCTTGAAGCCTAAACAACAGGATTCCTCTATCCGTTGCCCGATTGCCATCAGAGCGGACACCCTAGTTCTGCCGTGGCACCAGTTTCGGCTCCCGTACATCTTTCCCCCTCTCCCCTTGCTCCCGAGGGTCATCAAGAAGATCAGAGCAGAGGACGTATCAGTGATCCTAGCCGTGCCAGATTGGCCGGGCATGGTAGGCAGAACTAGTACAACTAGTCGCCCACGTCCCTTGGCGACTTCCAGATCGCATGGATCTACTCTCTCTGGGTCCGATTTACCACCGGAACTCCAGGGCCCTGTATTTGACGGCATGGCCGTTGAATCCTGGTTTTTAGCACAGGCTGGATTTTCTCACGTCGTGATTTCCACCATAATTAGTGCTAGGAAGTTCGTGTCCATGCGCATTTATCACCGCACCTGGAAAACCTTTTCGTGGTGCAAGGATCATGGTCGATCCCCTCTAATGTTTTCCATTCCTGCCATATTGGAATTCCTTCAGTCAGGTTTAAGGTCAGGCTCGCGCTTAGCTCACTCAAGGGCCATATTTCAGCCTTGTCAGTGCTATTCCAATGCAAAGTTGCCACAAAACTTCAAGTCAAGACGTTTATTCAGGGCGTTTCCCATGTAGCGCCTCCCTATGATGGGCCATTCGAATCATGGGACCTTAACTTGGTTCTCGGGGCCTACAGGAGGCTCCTTTCGAACCGTTGCAGGTCGTATCACTACCTATTCTCTCTTGGAAAGTGGTCTTTCTAGTGGCAAGTACGTCAGTCAGACGAGTTTCGGAATTGGCGGCCCTGTCCTGCCGTTATCAGTTCCTGAAGTTTCATCAGCACAAGGCAGTTCTCAGGACGTCCTCGTCCATCCTGCCCAAAGTCGTATCCTCTTTCCATCTCTATCTGGAAATTGCTATGCCTCCTTTTGTCCGGCACCAGTCCATCGCATTGAGAAGGCCCTCCACACCCTCGATGTGGTTAGGGCTCTGAGATGGTACAGCTCGCGGACGGCTCCCTTCCGCAAGTCAGATGCCCTGTTAATACTTCCAGAGGGGCATAGGAAGGGTCTAGGCGCTTAAAAAAACAAAACAAAAAAAAAACACGCTAGCCAGGTGGATTTGCTTGGCTGTTCAGGAATCCTACAGTGTCCAGGACACACCTGTCCCAGCAAGGATTAAGGCGCATTCTATCCGCTCAGTGGGCTCCTCCTTAGACCATTCGCCTCCATGCGTCGGCAGAACTGGTCTTCAACGCAGCGACTTAGTCCAGCCTACATGCCTTTACAAAACATTTCCAAATTCATTCTCAGGCCTGTCCACAAGACTGCGATTTGGTCCAGCCTGCATACCTTTACAAACATTGACTAATTTCATTCTCAGGCCTCTGAGGATGCAGCTCTTGGCAGACGCATCCTGCAATTGGCAGTACCACAGTGTTGACTCAGTGGTACATGCGGTATTAGCAGATGTATGCTCCCAACCCAGGGACTGCTTTAGGACGTCCCACTGTCTGTGTCCCCCAATGAGGCGTAGGAGAAATAGGGATTTTTGTGTACTCACCGTAAAATCCTTTTCTCCGAGCCAATCATTGAGGGACACAGCACCCACCCTGTTTGGCCTATTGGCTCACTGTAGCATTATTAGGTTTTGACAGAGTTATGATTATTGTCATTTGTTTAATGCTCCTACTGCTTTTTTCACCGAACTGGGGAATTCCCAGCCAGCGAGAGGGTGTATACTGCAGGGGAGGAGTAAACTTTTTTTCTGTGTTACTTAGGGTCCTCCTAGTGGCAAGCAGCATAACACCCACTGTCTGTGTCCCCCAATGATTGGCTCGGAGAAAAGGATTTTACGGTGAGTACACAAAAATCCCTATTTAAAGATCTGCAATGTTTAAAGTTAACCCAGACAGTCATATAGCTGCCTGTATTCTCGTCCATGTTACTGCCACAATTCCCTTCCTGACCTTGTCTCTTGTCCTGGAGCAAGAACATGATATCTGCTCATGATGCTGTATGTTGGGGCGAGGAGTGCTGCCGGGTGTGTTAGGGCGAGGAGTGCTGCCGAGTATGTTGAGGCGAGGAGTGCTGCCGAGTATGTTGGGGCAAGGAGTGCTGCCGAGTATGTTGGGGCGAGGAGTGCTGCCGAGTATGTTGGGGCGACGAGTGCTGCCGGGTATGTTGGGGTGAGGAAAACAGATGTTATTTGTAGTGATAAGCGAATTTGTTCAGATTTTGGCCCCGAATCTGATTGTGACATATTCGGGTCATATGCGAACACTATTTGTGTTGAATGTTTGTCTTATGATCGGTTCTGAATATATTCGGTAATTTCTACTCCCATTGACTCTCTAATGACGTTTGGCTGTGTTCGAGGAATATTGCAAAAACAACATTCGATTCAGAACCGAATCCGAACAAATTCGCTCATCTCTAGTTATTTAATCACTTGAACCTTTGGGGACATACAGTGGGTATGGAAAGTATTCAGACTCCATTACATTTTTCACTCCTTTTTTCATTGCAGCCATTTGGTAAATTCCAAAAAGTTCACTTTTTTTTCTCATTAATGTGCACTCTGCAACCCATCGTGACTGAAAAAAAGCAGAAATGTAGAAAATTTTGCTAATTTATTAAAAAAGAAATATCACATGGTCATAAGTATTCAGACCCTTTGCTCAGACACTCATATGTAAGTCACATGCTGTCCATTTCCTTGTGTTTCTCCTTGAGATGGTTCTACTCCTTCATTCATGAATGTTTCCAACACAGGAAACTGCTGCAAGAGTGAACCAGTCTGCCATAGAAGCGGTGACTCCATCTCCGTCTTTCCAGCAACGCCATGAGAGCATGCGGCCGGCGTAAGTTAATCTTCAGAACGTTCAAGAGATTTTATTTTTTTTTCTCTTTCGGGCTAAATAAAAAAAAAAAAAAGTTGAACGGTCTTTGAAAAACTTTGACAAAAGTTTTGCATCACAAAAAGTTACATATTGACCTAGAATGGCTGCTGCATGAGATGGATATGAGGAGGATATATATATATATATATATATATATATATATATATATATATACGGGGAATAAGCAGATCAGACTCCGGCTGTTTCAGAATAGACAGCGCCTTTACCTGGCATTCACTTATGGAGCCCAAGTCCTCGGGATAAATCTTCTCTGGTAATTGGACACGAAGATTGTGGTGGTGTCCTGTGACCTCCTGACCATGCGGGATGAGTTATTTTTGTTTTTGTCTTTTTCTCTTTTGGCCCAAATTCAAGCAAAATGTCACTTTCAGCAAGACCACAAGTTTTTAAGGGTTTTTTTTTTTTTCCGCTTATTCATTTTTTTGGAGGGTAGATGGGGTCTGAACTGCTTTTTTTGGGCATATATTGATTTGAAGCCCCAAGTCTTAGGATGCAAATGTCTGTGTGTGATCATGTGGGTATACCTCTTATCCTGGATATTAGCTGGTCCTGCATATCTAAACCTTTTAAGGGGGTTAACTTGTTTTCACCGGACATCTTAACTGCAGGATTAGGTGATAATTGATTGACTACTGGGACCCCCACCCATGGATGAAAGCGGAAATTGTATGCTTTATACAAAATGACACCACGGCAGGTCGTATGCCCGACCACTACCCCATCTACTCTATATGGGACTGACAGAGGCGAGTGCAGCGCTGGGCAGCCCTATAGAGAATAACTGGAGAGCTGGTGAAGCATATGCAATGCCAGTCCAGTCTTTTGCCAATCGGTGCAGGTCCCAGCAGTTGGATGCCCACAGTTTAATGCTTTAAACCAGGGGCACAACTCCGGTCCTCAAGGGCCACCAACAGTGGATGTTTTCAGGGTTTCCTTAGCATTGCACAAGGTTCTGGTGATTAAATTAGCTTCGATGCAATACTGAGGAAATCCGGGAGACATGCTGGTTGGTGGCCCTTGAGGACCGCTGTTGGGCACCTCTGGTTTAAACATTTCCTTTTGTTTTGTTCACAGTATGTTGATTACTGGGTGTTATCGCCGCTCGATCACCATCAATCGGCTGTAATCTAATCCTCTTGCCACAGGGTAAATGGGTATTATACAGTGCCCATCAGTAGTCTTCTGTTCAGACCCACCTGGAACTAGGTACCTTCTTTGGCCAAGGCATATTTACGCATTTTGAACCCTTTAACGCTGAGGCCAATGTTCCTTTTTGTACACTGATTGCAGCAGATGTTTGCTATGTAACACAGCCGGCATCTGCCTGGTATCCTGCAGGCTCAGCTCCTGAGCCTGCTCCATTGTTGGGTAGCCAGCATGAGACATACTTTTACCCCCTGTATTGGTAAGGGGTTAAACATCTAACTGGCTTTTTATACTTACTGCTTTATTCCAAGATGGATTAGGAGGGCACAGCTGAGAGACTTGGCTGCATGCTCTTCCTGATTCTTTCCATTGCAAGGCAATCCTCTCTGCATAGTGAAGTTTAGCCATGAGCAGGCAGGACCGCCACTCCGATGTCTTAGCAAGCTGCTAAACTTTTTGTGTGCGTCTATGGAGTATCACTAGGACGCCCTCACTGCGGTTTAGTGCAGAATTGATTGTTTCACACTTTCCTTTACAGACAGTCTCGTCCTCGCACCACCCGTACAAACAGCACTGGCTCCGTGGGCTCCGACTCCTCCGCTTTGACTTCTCTGTCGTTGGACTCCATTGTGGCGCCAGACACTCCTATACAGTTTGATATCATTTCACCAGTCAGCGAAGACCAATCTGGACAACCCAGGACCCCCGGACAGTCTGGCAGGTACAAGCAGCACGATGCGGGTCATGGTTTTAGCTTTGGATATTATACTTCTTTTTTTTTTTTTTTTCCTTTTTTATATGACCCGAACATTAAATAGCACTTAATGTAGCATGCTCTGATTCATCGTAGAAGCTTGCAATCTAATGTAAAATGCTTTTTTTTTTTTTTTTTTTAAATAGACGAACAAACCCTTTTGGAGAATCTGGAGAAAAATCTGAATCCGAAGGTAATTTTTATGTGCCCTGCCTGGTGCCCCCTTGCCTGGTGCTCCCCTTGCCTGGTGCTCCCCTTGCCTGGTGCCGGTCACTAAGGATTTCCATACTCACATCCTGCCTATTCCGTCATGTATTTGCTGCAGGTTTTATCTTACAAATGCTGCACATCGCTAACTTAATAGGCAAATTTCAAATTAAATCCACAATGACAATGCTGCGTGTAAATGGGGTTTTAATAACCCACTTCACCATCCATGCACTGGATTTTGTAGCAGATTTGCAATGTAAAATCCTAGAATTCCTAGCTGATACTCAATATTTACTTTGCTTCGTCGTTAAGGCCTGTTTCACACTTCAGTTTTTCACAATCAGTAAACATCCGCCGATTTGCCAAAAAAACGGATCCGCCATTTTTCTTGGCGGATCCGTATTTTTTCCCATTGAGTTGCATTACCGGCGGATGGCCATCCGTTGGTTCCGGTTTTTTGCGGATCTGCTAAAGTTTTGATGTCCGCCGACATGCCCGAACGGAGCATGCAACGTTTTTTCGGGCAGCAGGATCCGCACTGCGCATGCCCGAAAGACTTCACTCAGCCTGAAATTTAACCCTAAACTCTGTTCTGGCGGCTGAAAAATTCTCTCTCTCTCTCTCTCTCTCTCTCTTTTCCCCCCCCCCCCCCCCAGCGGTTCCTTTAAAATTCCTCCTTTGACGGATCCGTTAAAATAACAGTCCTTAGTGGATTTTTACTGAAGACAAAAACTGATGTAGGAAGCATGTCACCCCAGTATCGGCATCGGGAGACCTTTTGCAGTTGTGAGTAGATCAGGTTCCGTTATTTTCATGTTTCTTCGTCTTCAGATTCAATCCTTCACCAGTTATTTATCGTCCGTTTCCTGGGATCCATGGAAGTGAAAGCGGACGACTGTCCGGAGGTCGTATATGAAACCATGCGCCAAATCTTAGCGGCCCGCGCGATTCACAACATCTTCCGCATGACGGAGTCGCATCTCCTCGTAACTTGTGACTGTTTAAAGTAAGTGACTTCCATTCGTGACTCGTGAAGCTTCGGGTGATGATTTACCGCACGTCCTAAACCTTTACCCTCTTGTCATTATAGGCTAATTGATCCTCAAACACAAGTGACAAGATTGAGGGTGAGTGCTTGAAAAACCTCCAAAATGTCACTAATAAAACTGATCTCCGCACTGGAGAGATGGCGACTTCAGCAGTGTGTCCACTAGAGGGCAGTATAACAATGCACTTTACTCCCCAGTGTTTCATGATCTCTGGGCTCCGCTCATATTTCTGAGTTGCATCCATCATCCGCCAACATGAGATTTTTTTTTTTTTTTTTTTTTATGGATTTATTGTAAAATTATTTATACTGCACCCTACGAATAGGTGAGGATCCTGCATCGGAGGTTTACACTGTATTCTGCTTTACAAGCAATATAGCAGCAGCTTAGTATTCTATATGAATACGTAATATTTCATCATTTGGGTTCCTCCATGTAAAATTAAAGGGAATCTGTCACCTATTTTTTGGCATATAAGATGCGGCCACCACCATCAGGGGCTTATCTACAGCATTCTGTAATGCTGTAGATAAGCTCCCGATGTAACCTGAGAGATAAGAAAAACAAGTTAGATTATACTCCCCTGGGGGTCCGTTCCGATGGGTGTTGCGTGGTCCGGGTCCGGTGCCTCCCATCTTCTAGTGATGACGTCCTCCTTCTTACTTCTGGCGCAGGCGCACTGCTCTGCCCTGTTGAGGGCAGAGCAGAGTACTGCAGTGCGCAGGCATCGGGAAAGGTCAGAGAGGTCCGGCGCCTGCGCACTGCAGTACTCTGCTCTGCCCTCAATAGGGCAGAGCAGTGCGCCTGCGCCAGAGCCGCGACTGGAAGCAATGAAGAGGACGTCATCGCTAGAAGATGGGAGGCGCCGGACCGTGACACCAATCAGACCGGACCCCCGGGTGAGTATAATGTAACTCGTTTTTCTTCTCTTTCAGGTTACATCGGGGGCTTATCTACAGCATTACAGAATGCTGTATATAAGCCCCTGATGGTGGTGGCCACATCTTATATGCCAAAAAATAGGTGACAGGTTCCCTTTAAAGGTACAGCCTCTTGCCATAACGATTTATGGGCCCCTGTGTTATGGATCTGTACAATGTGACTCTGTAAGGCCTCTTTCACACATCAGTTTTTTGCCATCAGTCACAATCCGTCGTTTTTTTAAAAAAAAAACTGATCCAGCAATTGATGGCGCTGGATCCATTTTTTTCTCATAGACTTGTATTAGCGACGGATTGTGACGGATGGCCACACGTTTCATCTGTTGTCCAACGGATCAGACGGAAAATCTTTGTCAGTCGGCCGGAGACGATGGACAAAGGAACATTTTTTGTGTACGACGAAAAATCGGACAGCGACGGATCCAGCGCCATCTGTCGTTGGCTATAATGGAAGCCCTGAAATCACAGAATCCAGCGACGGATTCCGTCTTTTAAAACTGAGCATGCCCGGAATAATTTCTCTTTCTTTATTTTAACCCCTACGGCTGCTTTTTCCATTCTGGCACAAAAAATTCTCTCTCTCCAGAATTCTATTCCTTTTAAAATTCCTACAGCTGCTTTGATGGATCCGTCAAAAAATGGATCCGGTGCATCAGTTTTTTACAATCTGCACAGGATCCGTTTTTTGAACACTTTGACGGATTGTGACTGATTCTAAAAGACTGATGTGTGAAAGAGGCCTAAGGGTGCACAACCTCTGCCGCTGTGGCTCGCATCTACTTCATGTATTAGTAAAGATCCATTATAATTGGCTTTGCTGTTTGTTTTTTTTTGTTTTTTTTCTTCCAGTTTCCGCTACCAAATGTGGTTTTATACGCCACCCATCAGGAGAACAAGCGTCTCTTTGGCTTCGTGCTGAGAACGGCTGGGGGGCGGACGGAGGGCAGACCCGTCTCTGTGTGCTACATTTTTGAGTCAAACAATGAAGGCGAGAAGGTAAATCTAATATATCATTAGGTCTATGAATCATCTGTGCCATGAAAGTGTCCATTCCTTGCACTAGTAGATCTGACAGTCAGCGGGAAGTGCTCCACCAATCAGTGCTGGTGTATCCACCCTAGATGCGCAATATAGGATCTGATTACTTGGTGCAATAAGACAGGCCAACATGTGAAATGTAGTTCAGAGCGGATCCATGCATTGGACTAGCAATGCTCTGAACAGGAAGTGTTGTCATAGTCGTTGGGCTTCATGCAGAGCCTGGGATGTGGTTGCTGAGCTGCACACGGTGCCAGTAATGGGGTCGTTGGGCTGCACACAGGGTCAGGGATGCGGTCGCTGGGCTGCACGGTGATGCGGTCGCTGGGCTGCACGCAGGGTCAGGGATGCGGTCGCTGGTCTGTACGCAGGGTCAGGGATGTGGTCGCTGGGCTGCACGCAGGGTCAGGGATGTGGTCGCTGGGCTGCACGCAGGGTCAGGGATGTGGTCGCTGGTCTGTACGCAGGGTCAGGGATGGGGTCACTGGTCTGCATGCAGGGTCAGGGATGTGGTCGCTGGGCTGCACGCAGGGTCAGGGATGTGGTCGCTGGGCTGCACGCAGGGTCAGGGATGTGGTCGCTGGGCTGCACGCAGGGTCAGGGATGTGGTCGCTGGGCTGCACGCAGGGTCAGGGATGGGGTCGCTGGTCTGTACGCAGGGTCAGGGATGTGGTCGCTGGGCTGCACGCAGGGTCAGGGATGTGGTCGCTGGGCTCCGTAAGCATGTTATTAGAATGCTGTACTGTGGAGCCGTGGCGAACCGCTGTAGGGAACAGCAGGACCCTATTCTTGTCAAGCGGACTGACTGCAGTTTCTGCACCAGAAGTGATCAATCCCTCCCATGTTCTAGCGATTTGTCCTAATTTTATAAACATTCAGAAGTGAAATTTTGTTGAATGCAGGCTATGTACAGCGGTTTATATCACACATGCCGTTCTCCTGTTGCTCCTCCTGGTCCTAATCTACTTGCTTTATCCCCAGATTTGTGACTCGGTTGGCCTGGCAAAGCAGATTGCCCTTCATGCCGAGCTAGTAAGTGATCGTCCGTTCTTCGCTATCCTTGTATATCGTTTCTTTTTACAAACCCATCATGGTCTTACTGTTGTCTTCAAGGATCGGAGGGCTTCGGAAAAGCAAAAGGAGATTGAGAAAGTGAAGGAAAAGCAAGAAAAAGAAATCAACAAACAGAAACAGATAGAAAAGGTAAATGGGAAGTATTTGGGGGCTTCATTGAAGGAGTCCGGTGCGCGTCAGTCGTGTTGTCCAGAAAATCCGGAAATGGTGCTAACCTCGTCTTTGAAACGTTTGGTGTCACAGAACCCATAAAATGACGATGTTTCTGGGGAATAAAATATTGGCTGTCACCTTGAAGGGACAAGATTTATCTGATATTAATGGAAGGATTGACACGAGTATTCAAAAAAGTAGAAAATAATAATTTATTATTTCAGGACTTGGAGGAGCAGAGTCGGTTGATAGCAGCTTCCAGTAGACCCAACCAGACGGGCGCAGAAGGACATATTGTTGTTCTTGGTGCCAACCAATCGGAGGATGGTGACCACAGCGAGGAATCGAAAAAGAAAGGGGAGTCGGAGGCATGAGACATGACGCAGGCAGAGACTTGTCGCCATAATGCTCCTGCTCATTTGCGTGGCACGTGAGACAGAAGTTTTGTACCTCTTGTGGTTTGGACGCCGTCAATCATGTCTGCAGCAGTGCGTAACTCCGGCCATGGATCACGGACTGGGGATTTCATTTGGGTGGAATCTAATTTTTTTTATTTTTAAGAAATCCTAAGAAACAGACATCAGATTTGGGGTTTGAGTGGTTTGGGCTTTTTTTTTTTTTTGTCTTGGTTAGAATTATTTTTCAGAAATTGACCTCATTCTGCTTTTCTAATCCTCCGCTGTTGGTCGGTGTTTCTTATTGTTTGTTTACTGAGCAAGTTATCGCGTCCTAAAAGGGTTTTTTTCCCGGGACGTTGGTAGCATATCGTATCTATAGCAGACGTCATAGCCTTTAACGAACAAAGCATTGACCATAACCCTTTATGTACTAGAAAAACTTAATCTCAGACATTTATGGCTTATCCTCTGCATATGCCAGAGACCTGCCAGATGTGGGACCTCTGGAGAACTGGGGGCATGCTTTGTGCCAGTGTGGAAAAAGTTAGCAATTACGCAAATGGATAGGTGGCCGGGCATGGCTACTATTTCTATTCATTTTTACAATTATGGGAACTGCTGGGAGCACGTGTGCATGGGCCGCAAATGGATAGGTGGCCGGACATGGCAACTATTTCTATTCATTTTTATAGTTGTGGGAACTGCTGGGGGCACGTGCGCAGGGGCCTCAAATGGATAGGTGGCCGGACATGGCAACTATTTCTATTCATTTTTATAGTTGTGGGAACTGCTGGGGGCACGTGCGCAGGGGCCTCAAATGGATAGGTGGCCGGGCATGGCAACTATTTCTATTCATTTTTATAGTTGTGGGAACCGCTGGGGGCACATGCGCAGGGGCCTCAAATTGATAGGTGGCCGGGCATGGCAACTATTTCTATTCATTTTTATAGTCGTGGGAACCGCTGGGGGCACATGCGCATGGGCCGCAAATGGATAGATGGCCGGGCATGGCAACTATTTCTGTTCATTTTTATAGTTGTGGGAACCGCTGGGGCACGTGCGCAGGGGCCTCAAATGGATAAAACATGTTTGTGGCACAAGAATTGGCCCAATATTGAGATAGATGCAGGTGAATGAAGATGTGGACAGTCATGCTTCCTGAATGGACAGTTGGCTGAGGCTGCAGTCATAAAGGGACATTAAACCTAAAGGTTTTCTATATTTCCAAGGTAGTTGAGATGGCACGCCACCCTTGGACACACGACTCCCTCTTGGAAACACTTTTTCCATCTCCAGTGCTTAGAACCTGAAAAAAATAAAGCCACAGACTCGTGTGATCGATATCAGGTGCTAGCTTTACTTTTTGTAAACTTAGGGGCTGATGATGGCAAAAAAAAACCCACTTGAAATATTGTCAATTTTTTTTTTCCCGCAAACATTTTTCAACTTTTGCCTTTTTGACGCCAATTCAAAAACTTTGAAAAAGTGGGCAGAGCTTCACCGTGAGAGGACAAGGGCCCTATAGTGGCGTACATTATGGCAAAACAATACGCTAGTCACGAACAGGTGTACACTTCTTATGGTTATGCATGGCAGCTGAGTGATGCGCCACAGTCGTGTGGCGTCTTATTCTTTGGAAATGGCCAGTTTAGGGTGCACACAATACCCTGTGCCATGTATACTAATCCTTCAGTCTTTGGCACTGAGTGGTCTTGCGTGAGTTCAGCTCCGCTCATGGTATCCGGTTCCCTTGTATGATATTTGGGTGCGTCCATATGGGTTGGTTTGGAAATGCTGCTGATTTTTGCAGAAAATTTGCACCCGATTGCATTAAAAGCTGTGCTGAGGCTTCACCGGCGTCTCCCCGCGGTGCAGATTGTCAAATTTGTAGCAAGTCCATTTCTTTTGTCGATTTTTTTTTTTCTTTTTTTTTTTTTTTTTTGACACCGGATTTCATCCTTTTCTATATAATGTTGAATCCACGGTGAAATCCACCGCAAATCAGCAGCAGAATTCACTTTTTTCTGCATGCAGATTTTACTCTGATTTTTTTTTTTTCTATCTCGTATAACCATACCCTGTCAGTGGCCTCATCTCCACCTTTTCTAGAACGGCCGTTCACGTCACACATTGTCCCCGGCGCGCGTTTTTCTTACATAGACATATTTATCATGAGCCAAATTTCCTGTTACTACTTCTGTGATTTGGATGATGAACCTATGAATTAATTTCTATGTGAATGTAACGGTTTGCACTAATCTTTGTAAATAGTTTTAATAACTAATTTAAAGGGGCCCTCCACGATTAAAAAAATATAAATATATTTTATTCCCCAGAAACTGCGCCACTCTTATTCATAGGCTGTGTCTGGTATTGCGGTATTGTCCCAGCTGTAATATCACACAGGTGTTGCTGTTTTTGGGGAAGAAAATCATCCTGGACGACTCTTTTAAGTCACGTTTGACGTTCATGTGGAAAGGTTTATATTTTCGGAACCGTTGGTGACGTATAGATTTGGGGGATATTTGCTTTCTCGTTTGGTTACTGCGGTGGTAAGAGTCGTTTATAATATTTGTAAACTAATCAGCGTATTTGTACACGTCCATGTACGTCACCGAGGACGAGGAGGACGTATTTAAAGGGTTTGTCCAAAAATAAAATAGTCACTCGGCTTCTTTTGACTTTTAATTCGAAAGTGTTGTCAGAAAATGATTTAGGTCTTATGTTAAATGTGATTTAAAAAGAGTTTTGATGTAATTTTATTTTTCATATTACGATCTCTCTGTAAAAAAATTGCAATTTTTATATTGACCACTAGGCCTACTATTGGAGTCCCCTACTTCCTGTTCTTAACATGGACATTAGCAGCAATAAACTTACTCAGACCCTATTTATTGGTATAGAAGTGTTATCTGCTCATGCGCAAGTCAGGGGAAGATGTGAGCTGTGATATCACCTATGGTGAATGGTGGATCCTGTATTATCTACTATATATGGTGGGGGTATCAGTCATTGCAATCCTTACTGTGATGATCATGAGACTTCTGAAAAATTATCTGTACAGAACAGGAAGTTTGAGTCTAGTATAAGGGCTAGTGGCCAGTGTGAAACAGTTCTATGTGTGTGTATATACAGTACAGACCAAAAGTTTGGACACACCTTCTCATTCAAAGAGTTTTCTTTATTTTCATGACTATGAAAATTGTAGATTCACTCTGAAGGCATCAAAACTATGAATTAACACATGTGGAATTATATAATTAACAAAAAAGTGTGAAACAACTGAAAATACTGTATGTCTTATATTCTAGGTTCTTCAAAGTAGCCACCTTTTGCTTTGATTACTGCTTTGCATACTCTTGGCATTCTCTTGATGAGCTTCAAGAGGTAGTCACCGGAAATGGTTTTCACTTCACAGGTGTGCCCTGTCAGGTTTAATAAGTGGAATTTCTTGCCTTATAAATGGGGTTGGGACCATCAGTTGTGTTGTGCAGAAGTCTGGTGGATACACAGCTGATAGTCCTACTGAATAGACAGAATTTGTATTATGGCAAGAAAAAAGCAGCTGAGTAAAGAAAAACGAGTGGCCATCATTACTTTAAGAAATGAAGGTCAGTCAGTCTGAAAAATTGGGAAAACTTTGAAAGTGTCCCCAAGTTCAGTGGCAAAAACTATCAAGCGCTACAAAGAAACTGGCTCACATGAGGACCGGCCCAGGAAAGGAAGACCAAGAGTCACCTCTGCTGCGGAGGATAAGTTCATCCGAGTCACCAGCCTCAGAAATCGCAGGTTAACAGCAGCTCTGAACAGAGACCAGGTCAATGCCACACAGAGTTCTAGCAGCAGACACATCTCTACAACAACTGTTAAGAGGAGACTTTGTGCAGCAGGCCTTCGTGGTAAAATAGCTGCTAGGAAACCATTGCTAAGGACAGGCAACAAGCAGAAGAGACTTGTTTGGGCTAAAGAACACAAGGAATGGACATTAGACCAGTGGAAATCTGTGCTTTGGTCTGATGAGTCCAAATTTGGGATCTTTGGTTCCAACCACTGTGTCTTTGTGCGATGCAGAAAAGGTGAACGGATGAACTCTACATGCCTGGTTCCCACCGTGAAGCATGGAGGAGGAGGGGTGATGGTGTGGGGGTGCTTTGTTGGTGGCACTGTTGGGGATTTATTCAAAATTGAAGGCATACTGAAGCAGCATGGCTACCACAGCATCTTCCAGCGGCATGCTATTCCATCCGGTTTGTGTTTAGTTGGACCATCATTTATTTTTCAACAGGACAATGACCCCAAACACACCTCCAGGCTGTGTAAGGGCTATTTGACCAAGAAGGAGAGTGATGGGGTGCTACGCCAGATGACCTGGCCTCCACAGTCACCAGACCTGAACCCAATCGAGATGGTTTGGGGTGAGCTGGACCGCAGAGTGAAGGCAAAAGGGCCAACAAGTGCTAAGCATCTCTGGGAACTCCTTCAAGACTGTTGGAGGACCATTTCTGGTGACTACCACTTGAAGCTCATCAAGAGAATGCCAAGAGTGTGCAAAGCAGTAATCAAAGCAAAAGGTGGCTAATTTGAAGAACCGAGAATATAAGACATATTTTCAGTTGTTTTCACACTTTTTTGTTAATTATATAATTCCACATGTGGTAATTCATAGTTTTGATGCCTTCAGAGTGAATCTACAATTTCCATAGTCATGAAAATAAAGAAAACTTTTTGAATGAGAAGGTGTGTCCAAACTTTTGGTCTGTGCTGTGTGTGTATATGTGTGTGTGTGTGTATATATATATATATATATATATATATATATATATATATATATATATATAATACATATATATTATACACATATATATATTTATTATACACACATATACAGTGGGTACGGAAAGCATTCAGACCCATTTAAATTTTTCACTAGTTGTTTCATTGTAGCCATTTGGTAAATTCAAAAAAGTTCATTTTTTTTCTCATTAATGTACACTCTGCACCCCTTCTTGATGGGGGGAAAAAAGCAAGTGTAGAAATTTTTTGCAACTTTATTAAAAACTGAAATCTCATATGGTCATAAGTATTCAGACCCTTTGCTCAGACACTCATAAGTAAGTCACATGCTGTCCATTTCCTTGTGATCCTCATTGAGATGGCTCTACTCCTTCATTGGAGTCCAGCTGTGTTTAATTAAACTGATAGGACTTGATTTTTAAAGGCGCACACCTGTCTATATAAGACCTCACAGCTCACAGTGCATGTCAGGCCAAATGAGAATCATAAGGTCAAAGGAACTGGCCAAGGAGCTCAGAGACAGAATTGTGGCAAGGCACAGATCTGGCCAAGGTTACAAAAGAATTTCTGCAGTACTCAAGGTTCCTAAGAGCACAGTGGCCTCCATAATCCTTAAATGGAAGAAGTTTGGGACCACCAGAAGTCTTCCTCGACCTGGCCGTCCAGCCAAACTGAACAATCCTGGGAGAACGTTGATGAGAGAGGTAAAGAACCCCAAGATCACTGTGGCTGAGCTCCACAGATGCAGTAGGGAGATGGGAAAAAGTTCCACAAAGTCAACTATCACTGCAGCCATCCACCAGTCGGGCCTTTATGGCAGAGTGGCCCAACAGAAGCCTCTCCTCAGTGCCAGATATATGAAAGCCTGCATAGAGTTTGCTAAAAAAAAAAAAAAAAACACATGGACTCCCATACTATGAGAAATAAGATTCTCTGGTCTGATGAGGTGAAGATAGAACTTTTTAGTGATAATTCTAAGCGGTATGTGTGGAGAAGACCAGGCACTGCTCATCACCTGCCCAATACAATCCCAACAGTGAAACGTGGTGGCAGCATCATGCTATGGGGGTGTTTTTCAGCTGCAGGGACAGGACGACTGGTTGAAATTGAAGGAAACATGAATATGGCCAAGTACAGATGAAAACCTATTCCAGAGTGGTCTGGACCTCAGACTTGGCCTAAGGTTTCACCTTCCAACAATACAATGACCCTAAGCACACAGCTAAAATAACAAAGGAGTGGCTTCAGAACAACTCTGACCATTCTTGACTAGCCCAGTCAGAGCCCTGACCTTAACCCTATTGAGCATCTCTGGAGAGACCTGAAAATGGCTGTCCACCAACGTTCACCATCCAACCTGACGGAACTGGAGAGGATCTGCAAGGAAGAATGGCAGAGGGTCCCCAAATCCATGTGTGAAACATTTTTCATCATTCCCAAGAAGACTCATGGCTGTGCTAGCTCAAAAGGTGTGTCTACTCAATAATGAGCAAAAGTGTCTGAATACTTATGACCATGTGATATTTCAGTTTTTCTTTTTTAATAAATTTGCAAAAATTTCTACATTTTTTTTTTTCAGTCAAGATGGGGTGCAGAGTGTACATTAATGAGAAAAAAATGAACTTTTTTGAATTTACCAAATGGCTGCAATGAAACAAAGAGTGAAAAAATATAGGGGTCTGAATACTACTAATGCTACTGTACTTCTGGGGTGAGAGCAATTACAGAATGCAAAATTTGCCAAAAAGAGAACAGAGAAATGGTCTGTGGTCACCCCCTGCAGAACCACACTTTTATAGGGGATGTCTTGCTAATTGCTGATCATTTCTACCTGTTGTCTGTTCATTTGCAGAACAGCAGAAGAAACTGATTCACAATCGGTGTTGCATCATAGCTGGACAGTCTGATTTCACAGAAGTTTGATTGACTGGAAGTTTCATTGTGTTAAGTGTTCCCTTCATTTTTTGAGGTGTGTGTGTATTTGTGTGTATATATATATATATATATATATATATATATATATATATATATATATATATATATATCATAAAAACCCGTTTTAAACAAGATTTTATTTTCTGATGACACTTTCCCTTTAATATGTAACATGGATCCATTTACATTATCCAATCTGCAGGCATCATGTTAAAGATCAAGAGGAATTGAGTAGATTAAAAGATTCAGCATAGCTTTATTGCATTACCGTACATCCTTGCACTCTGTGGAAATTAGGAGTCCGGTGGGCGGAGTTATTCTATGATCGACAGTGATTTTTACAAATCTCTGCATTTTAAAGATTTTGACTATTAACCAAAAGTTCCTTTCACCCAAAAATATTCCTATATTTTTAAAGAATGTTTTGGGTTTTTTTGCTCTAAACTATTGCTCTCCCAAGTTGTGGCTCTCACGGCATGCTAGAAGTTGCAGTTTTGCAAGAATTGGAGAGACCGAGGATGGAGACCCTTCATCTGGACTCCAGGCACAGTATGGAGTGGAGATCCTTCTGCCTTACTGTTTGCTCCAGTAACAGATTAGAGGAGGGATAGACATAAAAAGAGAATAAAACAAAAAAGTAGAGACCTTTTCCATAGGAACAAATCCGATTCCACTTTCAGCGACTCTTGGAAAGTAAAGCAGTGATCTGAGCGATTGCCTTGTGCCGCTGCTCCACTTTTTCTTTGCAGCAATTTTCGTAAATCTCTCCTATTAAATATATATATATATATATATATATATATATATATATATATATATATATATATATATAATTATTTTTTTTTTTTTTTTTTTTTTTTAGTGCCTCTACTTGTCCATAATTAATAATACAGGTCACATGACTGCAGACTTCTGAATCTTCAGAACCCTTGGACCACACACTGTTGGGATTTTCCAGTGCCGGCAGTGCGAGCGGAAAGTCACGTGACTGCAAGTATGTTATTTGCACACTTCCTGCCACACTCCGACTAGTCGTGCACAGCCTCACTCCATACAAGTGAATTGAGCATGTCTAGTCTGAATGTGCATGCATATAGGCACTGGTGAATTCACACATGGTGGGACACGCGTGCGCTGTGAAGATTCAAAACTTTAATTCCAAGCCTGAACAACCCCCTTTTTTTTAAGATGCTCTTTTTTTTTTTTTTTTTTTTTTTTTTTCTTTAGGGAGTTTTTGCATTTTATCATTTGCTGGAAAGCCTTATATTTTGGATCTTGAGGTGCACGTTAGAAAATATTTTGGCTAATCTTATATATCACAGACTATGAATTCCTGACATTGAGGCACGAGACAGTGCTTCATGCCTCATATTCACAGAGGACTGTCTGTATGCTCGCGCCATGCTTCGAGATCTCCTTTCCATGCACTGAATAGCTGGAGTTGGGTAATCCACAGTAATAAAATACACGTAGTGTAACGGTTACATGGTGTTTAACCGCCACGGACACTTCTAGACGTTTCCGTCCTCCACGCTGGGTGTTCTGAGAGTTCAACCATGCCTTGTGATTTACATGTTTGCGATTTGTATATAACACTACATAGTTCAGACTTTTCCAGACTCTGGTCGATCTTTTTTGGAGAATCTGTGTACTGTATGTATCTGTTATATGTGATAACGGCACAAGAAAACATTTTACTAAACCGACTGTGTGGATTTATTTGTTTAAAATTCCATATTCTTTGGTTTACAGAAGCTTCTTCCTTCTTCTCTTACCTCTACGTATCTAGATTGCCGGCTTAAAATATACAAAGAGAATAGAAAATAATTAATAATTTTTCCATACTCTGTGCATAGCGGTTTATACCATACTAGATGGAGGCCCGATGCGAGGGCGGTAATGTCACGATGGGGGCAGGCTTTGCAGCGTTGAGAATCCCCCCCCATGTGCTCACCCTCCTATCCGCTCTTTCTCCATGTGCTGACTTCTCCCGTCTGTGCTCTCTTCTTTGGTCTGTCTACCCCATGTGCTATCCCCCTTGTCTGCTGTCTCTCTCCTTCCTATGCTCTGTTGTCTCATGTGCTGTCCCGTTTGAGCTGTCTCCCCCCTGTGCTCTGTCTCCCTCACCCCTGTGTCTGACTGTGTACAGAACAGACCACAGCTCCTGGGAAGGGGAGGAAGCAAAAGACAATCCTAATATTACAGCAGAGGATCACAGAGGATTCATTTTGTGAGGTAAAATATTTCACTGACTGTTTTTAAACAATATTTTACCTCACAAAATGAATCCTCTGTGATCCCCAGCCATAATGTCAGTGTTGTCTTTTGCTTCCTCCCCTGCCCAGGAGATGTGGTATGCTCCGTACACGGTCAGACACAGACAATTTTTAAAATGAACTTTCGTTCCTGGGAAAACCCCTTTAATGTGACCGGCTTCCTCTGCCATATCGCGCATCTGCTGCCGGGATCAGCTGAATGATTCACTGCGCCTGCGTGGAATTCGCACAGGCGCAGTGCGACGGTGTTCCGCTGGTGGTACCGCGCAATAGGTTGGCACCAGCAGTAGTTTCCATATTGAGACACCCATCACTTGAGTCCCAATATGGCAGTCGGTGAACTTCCTCTGCTTGGAATTCTGGGATACGGTGACATCTGGATAGAACAGGAAATGAAAACATTACAAGGCAATTATATAAATAATGTGTTATGAATTGCTGCCTGCAAAATAAACCAAGAAAAAAAAAAGGTAAGGGTGGATATATCTGTGTGTCAGGGCCACAATGTCCTATGCCTCCTCGTACGTGGCACGTTTGCACTAGGTTAGCTGTTGCATCTCTTCCCGAGCCAACACCTTACCATAGTAACCTTGCTCACAACTCCTGAGCAGAGTAAGGAAATCAAAAGGGTCGTTCCATTTTGGTTTTGGCTCTGAAACTCCCGTTCCACGTCCAGCAGCATGAGGATGCCTCTGCTATTCCTTGGCACCCATTCAGATGAATCCTCCATAGATGGTGGCGCTTTGGAGCAACTAATAAGGCTGTGCGCACATGCAATTTTTAAAGCAGAAACTTCCCAAATCTTCCTCTAAATCTAAAAGCCTCTCAATAAGGGCTCAGTCAGACGGCCGTATAAATCTGACCGAAGTCGGAACGCAGTGCACGGACTGGCCGGCGGCTCTCCCCACCTGAGTTTGACAGCTGCATAGAAATACATGAAGCTGTCACGTTCCAGTCCGGAGAGCTGCCGGCCAGTCCGTGCACCGCTTTCCAGTTTTATATGGTCGTCTGACGGCGCACTAACTTTGAGATTCTGCTCAGTTCCTGATTTGAAAATTCAACAAAAAGACTTCACATACCCAAAGGTTCCGTCACACCACCGTATTTTCAATCTCAGCGATGTCAGAGGAAAAGAAATCTGACCTCCTACGAAGAGCAGTAGGACCAGTTTTATTCAGTTGGGCTGGTCAGATGGCAGTATTTTCACGGGCTGTGCCTCCGTTACCCTCTACTATTCCCCAGACGGATGGACCCTCATAAGTTATCCTTATATAACAAGCTCATGCCTTCATATCCTGCATTTCAGTGAGTCACATACAGTATATTGTGACCTTGTGATAAAGACCCGGGACGGGTCGAAACGTCATCTGTTTGTCGCTAATCTGTTTCAACTGGTTCTTGCCTTTTTGATGTGTACCAATCAATAAAGTATCTGGGATCTATCGATTTAAAGTGCGGTGGATATTCCTTCCAGTATTTTCACTAGGACAGCATGTGCTATTTTCTTCCAGAATTTGGATGCGACTTGCCTATTGAAGTGTATGGGGGCAAAGAAAAAAACAGATCCCATACGGAGCATCCAGTTTTTAGGGATATATTGAAATGATTAAAATAGGCAATTGTATTGGTCTTGTAAATTTGTATTATTAACCTCTGATGTATAAAAACTATGCCATGTGGATGGAAAAATCAGCAGCTTATATTTTATCTGGATGAAAATCAGCCGCTCTTATTTATTTTTTATTTTTTTATCTGCTCATATGAACTTATCCCAGTAGAGGGCACATAGACAGGGGTTATTCTAATGGGAAAAATCTTTTAATTTAACATTAGTCCTCTCTAAATATGTAATTGTGTAGTAAAACGGCAGCACTTTTAAATTCGGCGATCTGACCGTGTGACATTAAGACTAGTGATGAGCGAACGTGCTTGGCTGAGGGATTATCCGCGCATGCTTGAGTGCTAATCGAGCATTTTCAGGGTGATGTAGGGAAGGTCAGAAAGGAGCGCCAGCAGTGTGTCGATTAGGGTAAACTGCAGCTCCAGCCGGGCACCTCAGGAGAGGAAAAAGATTAGAGCAGTGCAATAAACCTGGTCAAAAAGGGGCGCAAAAAATGGAAAGGGGGAGTTAAAAAGCTTCTTTATTATCCACAATGCGTTTCAACAGAATAATCCGTCTTCATCAGGTGGCAGTACAAATCACAGGGGGAAGGGGAAGTATTTAAAGGAACAATAGCCAATGAGAATGGCTATTAATTAAAAACCACAATCACATTATAAATAAAATAAAAGTTATAAAAACCAAGTATAAACAAAAAATCAAACAACAATTACAATAGACAATAATATTATCAAAAGCAATAAAAATGGCAGCGTAGGCGGTTCCTCAGAATGGTTTCTCAATAGTGAGATTTAACCCCTCGGGTGTTAAGGTCCCTAATTTAAAGATCCAGAAACTTTCCCTCCTGACTAGATTCTCATAACGGTTGATGACGTCATCCTCGATATGTTCTATAATCGTCAATTTCAACGCACCAGGATCCTTATTATGTGTGAGTAAAAAATGCTTGGACAGGCTGTGTAACAAATACCCATTTTTTATATTCTGGCGGTGTTTATTCAATCTATTATGCATTGATTGAATAGTTCTACCAACATATTGCAACCTGCAGTCGATTAAATATATAACAAAGTTTGACTGACAGTTGACCCGACTGCTAATTTTAAAGGAAGAACCGGTGGTGTTAGATTTGAATTGTTGCACGCCATTGCAAATGGAAGTGCAACAGAGGCACTTGGGGCCCTACAAGCAAAACAGCCTGGATTCAGTGGTTCCTGTGCGATTGGTGAGGGTGGCTGCCTCATGTAGGTATTGCTTGGGGCCACAAGGTTGCGGAGTGTACGGTTCTTCCTAAAAATAGTCATGGGTTGTGCCGGTAAGTGTTTCGACAGAATGGGGTCCCCTTTCAAAATGAACCAGTATTTTTTAACTAGATCATGGACATGAGCGTGGGACCTGTTAATGGTAGTAATCAGGCCCCATTGAGCAAAATTGGCGGACTCAGCCAATTTTTGGACTTAACGGTTAATGTTGACCAAGACGGTAGAGTTTCAACATCAACCCGTTTCAAAAGAGTTGATGTTAACAGCTACCTCAATTTTACCAGCGGCCATCTCCCTAAATGGATCTCGAATATTCCCTATGGGCAATATTGGAGAGTTCATAAAAATTGCACTAAGGACAGTGATTTTGTAAAAGAGGCTAAAATCCTTGAAAACCGTTTTATCGACAAGGGTTACCCTAAAAAACTTTTGAAGGACGACTTTACCAGGGCCAATAACTCCACCCAGAAGGATTGTATCGTTAAAATCAGGAATAGAACTATTGCCCCAAAAAAGAAGGCTGAGTCCGCCAATTTTGCTCAGTGGGGCCTGATTACTACCTTTAACAGGTCCCACACTAGTGTCTGTGATCTAGTTAAAAAATACTGGTTTAGGGGAGTGTGCCCAGCATCCGAGG
The DNA here is from genome assembly GCF_039654945.1 of Dendrobates tinctorius. NCBI lineage: Eukaryota > Metazoa > Chordata > Amphibia > Anura > Dendrobatidae > Dendrobates > Dendrobates tinctorius. The sequence goes on from NW_027361695.1 coordinate 18,219,344, forward strand.
AGGAAAGACACAGGATTGAGAGCTCCTCAAAGGAAAACTCATGAGTTTTATATGACTTTTGCCTGATTTCTGTTCACCTCCTGCCAGAGTTGTGGCATGGGAGGCAGGGGGAGCAGACCCCTGCATTGTGGGAGAGGAGTGGTGGCAGAGGAGCCGGTGCTGGAGGTCTGACCTGCAGACAGAGGCATCCATTAGGAGCCTGGGGGCAGCGTGAGAGAAGGCAGAGACCCGGCGGGACATAGCTGAGCTTACCCTGGAGTCGGTTGGAGGAGGGTGCATTGGAGAGAGCCTGCTCTCGGGGACCATCGCTTACTGCCTAGGGACGGTGGAGTGGAGGCAAGAAGATATCCTCCCCGCTCTCCCACTCCGGTCACGCTTCACGGCATATATCTTTTAACGCCATACTCTCCCTGCTGAGCCCTGTGCTGGCAGACTGCTGGTTGGGAGCTGCTGTGGAATTGGGCACTAAGAGAAGAGAGCTGTGGTGGAACAGGGGGGGATAGCCGATATAGAACGGCCCCCGCCATTACCCTCTAGTACAGAGGACTTTTCCCGCCGAGAGCTTCGGCCGGCATTTTGGAGAACAGTGGATATAAAAAGGTATATTTACCTGCCTCAACTGGAACTGAAAGTTATGAAGGCACACTTACCAGCATATTAAAGTTTCTTTTGCCTTTAAATCTCTTGACATCCATCTCCAACAATTGTCAGCCTTTATTTATATCTCATTTGGACGGGTGAATATTATATGATTATACACAGAAATCTCTGCTTAGCTTGTCAATACAGAGACTTGAGTGCTGCCTAGTGTTGGAACTTGGAATAATACTCTGATCTATTTTTCTTCATTAATCATATTCCCCTTTGGTTATGTTTTTGGAGCTGAATGCACGACCCTAACGCATTTTCAAATACATAGACGCTCTACTTGAGAGGGGCTTGCTGATGGAGGACCGATTCTAATGGAGTGACGACTACACCTCCCCATGCCTTTCTAAAATAACAGCAACTGAAACAAACTACAGACACCTATGGGCAAATCCAGACGGGCTATTGAACTTAACGCAGATTCAAATCAGGGGGCCACTCTAAAAGACGTGAAGCGTTACCTAAACCCAACCCCCCAGGCCAGAAACACCAGATCATCTTTATCACAATATACATCTCGAGATGGTTCCACTTCCAGAGAGTCAGTCACCTCACACAGCTCTCCTGTAACAATGTTTGATGAACAGAACGAAGATAATGCAGCCAATGAAGAAATGAGTATTGCCGATTTAAGCAAGTTTATAAAAGCACTTCCCACTAAAAAAGACCTTGAAGGGTTCGCGTGCAGATTAGAAAATGCTTATAAGCAAGAAATCCACAATTTACAGAAGGAATTTACCACACGAATCGAGGATGTGGAGAAAACACAGGAAGATATTTCCCAAGAATTACAGGCACATAGGGATATCATAATTGACCACACTCTCAGGATGGAGGAACTCTCATCGGGTCTGGAGGAATTGGAAAACCGCAATAGACGTAACAACATAAGTATCCGCGGCCTACCAGAGTCTATTGGCCCCGCCGAATTGGATCGCACAGCTCAGAGGATCTTCCTGGACATACTTGATGAAAAAGATGGTGGACCTATTGAGTTTGACAGGATCCACAGGTCACTCGGACCTAAATCTACCTCAGATACGCGTCCTAGAGACGTAATCTGTAGAGTTCACTATTACAGAATCAAGGAGGCCATAATGACAGCTTCCAGGAAAAAGGGTTCCATCAGATACGAAGATCAACAAATCCTAATTTTGTCAGACCTGTCATGGCGCACACTGCAACTGCGGAGAGCCTTGAAGCTGTTGTTAGCAGAACTCAAGGAAAGAGACATTCCATATAAGATGGGGCTATCCCTTTCAATTAACAGCCTTCAAAGGAGGCAAAACAGCTTCTTTTCGATGGATTGGTGACCTGACAAATTTTCTGGGTGCCTTTGAACTCCCCATGATAGATCTCCCAGAGTGGCATGTGGGCCCAACACTTCCAGGGGCACCACCCAGATGGCTAAAGGTTCAGCAGTCCAAAAAGAGAAGCAGCAGAGGAGAGTCCTCTAATCCGACTTGAGGACTTCTCCCGGTATTGTCATGTCCTGGGTTGCGACAAGCCTGAATACAATTGGAGTGTTCCCCAAATAGAAACACCGTCTGGATAAGAATAAGTATACACTCTCGTGGATATATATACAAGTGTTCAGTTTTGCTTTGATTTGACATATCTGTTTGAATGTTTTTGATATATGCAGATGTTCAGCGATAACTGAATGTTTTTTCTAGATTTGTTAGGCTGGGGAGGGAGTCTCGAGTCATTTCTGGGCTTCCTCTCTCCTGGTGGGGTATCTGGGTAGTGTTCTACCAGAACCAGCATCAGTGATGCATAAAAATTGGAGTGTTTACTCCCATGTGACTCTTCAGGTATTCCTTACTTTTCCCTCTTATCCCATACTCTCTTCACTCTAAATCCTTCACTTCTTACCTCTTGTTCCCTTTCCAACCCCTTACTTTACCCAATCTCTATATAGGTGTCATGGCCCCTCCCTCGAGCGGATATCTAATAATTGGAGACGTACGATTCCCATCAGATTATGGATAAAATTAAGTTTTGCTCCTTTAACCCCTTCCTGACATCCGACGTACTATCCCGTCCATGGGACCCGGGCCCCTATGCCCATGGACGGGATAGTACGTCAACCGTGATCAGCGGCGCCCACGTGGTGAGCGCCGCTGATCGCGGCCGGGTGTCAGCTGATTATCACAGCTGACACCCGGCACAATGTCCCGACACGTTAACCCCTTGCACACCGCGATCAAACATGATCGCCGTGTACCGGGGGGTTAAAGGGAAGCATCGGCAGGGAGGGGGCTCCCTCCGTGCTTCCCTGAGCCCCCCACGGCAGCGCAATGTGCAGCGCTGCTGCGGGGGGCTCCTTTCCTGCAGGCCCCCGAATCCAAGATGGCGACGGGGGCCTTCGGGAAGCTGGCTTCCTCAGTGCCTGCAAAGCGCAGGCATGAGGAAGCCTTGTGCACTGCCTGTGACAGATTGCTGATCTGTCACAGTGATCTGTGATGTGACAGATCAGCGATCTGTCACAGGATAGTGATGTCCCACCTGGGACTATGTAATAAAGTAAAAAAAAAAAAAAAGTGTTAAAATGATTTTAACCCCTTTCTGCCATCCGACGTACTATCCCGTCCACGGTACCCGGGCCCGTATGACCGGGGACGGGATAGTACGTCGGCGCGATCAGCGGCGCCCACGTGGTGAGCGCCACTGATCGCGGCCAGGTGTCAGCTGATTATCACAGCTGACACCCGGCACAATGTGTCAGGGGCGGTCACGGACCGCCCCCGACACGTTAACCCCTTGCACACCGCGATCAAACACGATCGCGGTGTACCGGGGGTTAAAGGGAAGCATCGGCAGGGAGGGGGCTCCCTCCGTGCTTCCCTGAGCCCCCCACGGCAGCGCAATGTGCAGCGCTGCTGCGGGGGACTCCCTTCCTCCAGGCCCCCGAATCCAAGATGGCGACGGGGGCCTTCGGGGGCCTGCGGAAGCTGGCTTCCTCAGTGCCTGCAAAGCGCAGGCATGAGGAAGTCTGCAGCAGTGCCTGTGACAGATCGCTGATCTGTCACAGTGATCTGTGATGTGACAGATCAGCGATCTGTCACAGGACAGTGATGTCCCACCTGGGACTATTTAATAAAGTAAAAAAAAAAAATAAAAAAAAGTGTAAAAATAATTAAAAAAAAAATCGCCAAATAAATTAGAAAAAAAAAAAAAATATTCCCCCAATAAATCCATTTTTTGGAAATAATAAAAAAAAAAAAACAATAAAAGTACACATATTAGGTATCGCCGCGTCCGTAACGACCCGCCCTATAAAACTGTCCCATTAGTTAACCACTTTAGCGAACCCCTTAAAAAATAAAAATAAAAAACGAAGCAAAAAATAATGATTTATTATCATACTGCCAAACAAAAAGTGTAATAACGCGCGATCAAAAAGACGCATATAAATAGCCATGGTACCGCTGAAAACGCCATCTTGTCCCGCAAAAAACGAGCCGCCACACAGCATCATCAGCGAAAAAATAAAAAAGTTATAGCTCGCTGAATAAAGTGATGCAAAAATAATTATTTTTTATATAAAATAGTTTTCATTGCATAAAACCGACAAAAACATAAAAAACGACCTAAATGAGGTATCGCTGTAACCGTACTGACCCGAAGAATAAAACCGCTTTATCAATTTTACCGCACGCGGAACTATGTAAACGCACCCCCCCCAAAAGAAATTCATGAAACGCTGGTTTTTGTTCACTCTGCGTCCCAAAAATCGGAATAAAAAGCGATCAAAAAATTTCATGTGCCCGAAAATGGTACCAATAAAAACGTCAACTTGTCCCGCAAAAAATAAGACCTCACATGACTCGGTGAGTCAAAATACGGAAAAATTATAGCTCTCAATATGTGGTGATGCAAAAACTATTTTTACAATAAAAAGCGTCTTTTAGCGTGCGACAGCTGCCAAACATAAAAACCGCCATAAATAGTAAATCAAACCCCCCGTTATCACCCCCTTAGTTAGGGAAAAATAATAACATAAAAAAAAATGTATTTATTTCCATTTTTCCATTAGGGTTAGGGCTAGGGTTAGGGCTAGGGTTAGGGCTAGGGTTAGGGGCGTGTTGGGGTTCGGGTTGGAGTTAGAATTGGGGGTTTCCACTGTTTGGGCACATCAGGGGCTCTCCAAATGCAACATGGCATCTGATCTCAATTGCAGCCAATTCTGAGTTGAAAAAGTCAAATGGTGCTCCTTCCCTTCCAAGCTCTGCTATGCGCCCAAACAGTGTTTTACCCCCACATGTAGGGTATCAGCCTACTCAGGACAAATTGCAAAACAATTTTTGGGGTCCAATTTCTCCTGTTACCCTTAGGAAAATAAAAAATTGGGGGCAGAAATATCATTTTTGTGGAAAAAAATTATTTTTTTATTTTCACGTCCGAGTGTTATAAACTTCTGTGAAGCACTTGGGGGTTCAAAGTGCTCACCACACATCTAGATAAGTTCCGTGGGGGGTCTAGTGTCCAAAATGGGGTCACTTGTGGGGAGTTTCAATAGTTTAGGTACATCAGGGGCTCTCCAAACGCACATGACACCCGCAGACCATTCCATCAAAGTCTGCATTCCAAAACGTCACTGCTTCCCTTCCGAGCCCCGACGTGTGTCCATACAGTAGTTTTCTCCCACATATGGGGTGTCAGCGTACTCAGGACAAATTGGACAACAACTTTTGGGGTCCAATTTCTCCTGTTACCCTTGGGAAAATGAAAAAATTGGGGACTAATTGATCATGTTTGTGGAAAAAATACGATTTTTTTATTTTCATGCCCTGGCATTATAAACTTCTGTGAAGCCCTTGGGGGTTCAAAGTGCTCACCTCACATCTAGATACGTTCCTTAGTGGGTCTAGTTTTCAAAATGGGGTCATTTGTGGGGGGTTTCCACTGTTTAGGTACATTAGAGGCTCTCCAAAGGCAACATGACACCCGCATCAAAGTCTGCATTCCAAAAGGTCACTACTTCCCTTCCGAGCCCCGACGTGTGCCCATACAGTAGTTTTCTCCCACATATGGGGTGTCAGCGTACTCAGGACAAATTGGACAACAACTTTTGGGGTCCAATTTCTCCTGGTACCCTTGGGAAAATAAAAAAATGGTGACTAAAAGATCATGTTTGTGGAAAAAATACGAATTTTTTTATTTTCACGCCCGGGCGTTGTAAACTTCTGTGAAGCACTGGGGGGTTCAAAGTGCTCACCACACATCTAGATAAGTTCCTTGGGGGGTCTAGTATACAAAATGGTGTCATTTGTGGGGGGTTTCCACTGTTTAGGTACATTAGGGGCTCTCCAAAGGCAACATGACACCCGCAGACCATTCCATCAAAGTCTGCATTCCAAAACGTCACTACTTCCCTTCCGAGCCCCGACGTGTGCCCATACAGTAGTTTTCTCCCACATATGGGGTGTCAGCGTACTCAAGACAAATTGGACAACAACTTTTGGGGTCCAATTTCTCCTGGTACCCTTGGGAAAATAAAAAAATGGTGATTAAAAGATCATGTTTGTGGAAAAAATACAAATTTTTTATTTTCACGCCCGGGTGTTATAAACTTCTGTGAAGCACTGGGGGGGTCAAAGTGCTCACCACACATCTAGATAAGTTCCTTAGGGGGTCTAGTTTCCAAAATGGTGTCATTTGTGGGGGGGTTCCACTGTTTTGGTACATCAGGAGTTTTCCAAACACGACATGGTGTCCGATCTCAATTCCAGCCCAAAACGTCAAATGGCGCTGCTTCCCTTCCGAGCTCTGCCATGCGCCCAAATAGTGGTTTACCCCCACATGTGGGGTATCAGCGTACTCAGGACAAATTGCACAATAACTTTTAGGGTCCTGTTACCCTTGGGAAAATAAAAATTGGGGTGAAAAGATCATTTTTGTGGAAAAAATATGATTTTTTAATTGTACCGCTGTACGTTATAAACTTCTGTAAAGCCCTTGTGGGTTCAAAGTTCTCACCACATATCTAGATAAGTTCCTTGGGGGGTCTAGTTTCCAAAATGGGGTCACTTGTAGGGGGTTTCCACTGTTTAGGTACATCAGGGACTCTCCAAACGTGACATGGCGTCCAATCTGAATTCCAGCCAATTTTGCATTGAAAAAGTCAAACGGCACTCCTTCCATTCTGAGCTCTGCCATGCGCCGAAACAGTCGTTCCCCCCCACATATCAGGTATCTGCGTACTCAGGACAAATTGCACAATAACTTTTGCAGTTCAATTTCTCCTGTTACCCTTGGTAAAATAAAAAAAATTGAACCTGAAGTATATTTTTTATGAAAAAAAGTTAGATGTTCATTTTTTTTTAAATATTCAAAAAAATTCCTGTGACGCACCTAAAGGGTTAATAAACTTCTTGTATGTGGTTTTGAGCACCTTAAGGGGTGCAGTTTTTAAAATGGTGTCACTTTTGGGTATTTTCTATCATATAGACCCCTCAAAGTGGCTTCAAATGTGATGTGGTCCTAAAAATAAAATGGTGTTGTAAAAATGAGAAATCGCTGGTCAACTTTTAACCCTTATAACTTCCTAACAAAAAAAAATTTTGGTTCCAAAATTGTGCTGATGTAAAGTAAACATGTGGGAAATGTTAGTTATCAAGTTTTTTGTGTGCCGTATCTCTGTGATTTAAGGGCATAAAAATTCAAAGTTGGAAAATCGCGAAATTTTCAAAATTTTCGCCAAATTTCCGTTTTTCTCACAAATAAACGCAAGTTATTTGAATGAAATTTTACCACTAACATGAAGTACAATATGTCACGAGAAAACAATGTCAGAATCACCGGGATCCATGGAAGCGTTCCAGAGTTATGACCTCATAAAGGTACAGTGGTCAGAATTGTAAAAATTGGCCCGGTCATGAACGTGAAAACCACCCTTGGTGGTGAAGGGGTTAAAAAAATCGCCAAATAAATTAGAAAAAAAAAAAAAATATTCCCCCAATAAATCCATTTTTTGGAAATAAAAAAAACAACAATAAAAGTACACATATTGGGTATCGCCGCGTCCGTAACGACCCGCCCTATAAAACTGTCCCATTAGTTAACCCCTTTATCAAACCCCTTAAAAAATAAAAAACGAAGCAAAAAATGATTTATTATCATACTGCCGAACATAAAGTGCAATAACACGCGATCAAAAAGACGCATATAAATATCCATGGTACCGCTGAAAACGTCATCTTGTCCCGCAAAAAACGAGCCACCATACAGCATCATCAGCGAAAAAATAAAAAAGTTATAGCTCGCAGAATAAAGCGATGCAAAAATAATTATTTTTTATATAAAATAGTTTTCATTGCAAAAAACCGACAAAACATAAAAAAACTACCTAAATGAGGTATCGCTATAACCGTATTGACCCGAAGAATAAAACCGCTTTATCAATTTTACCGCACGCGGAACGGTGTAAACGCACCCCCCCAAAAGAAATTCATGAAACGCTGGTTTTTGTTCATCGACGTCCCAAAAATCGGAATAAAAAACGATCAAAAAATGTCACGTGACCGAAAATGGTACCAATAAAAACGTCAACTCGTCCCGCAAAAAATAAGACCTCACATGACTCGGTGGGTCAAAATACGGAAAAATTATAGCTCTCAATATGTGGTGATGCAAAAACTATTTTTACAATAAAAAGCGTCTTTTAGCGTGTGACAGCCGCCAAACATAAAAACCGCCATAAATAGTAAATCAAACCCCCCGTTATCACCCCCTTAGTTAGGGAAAAATAATAAAATAAAAAAAATGTATTTATTTCCATTTTTGCATTAGGGTTAGGGCTAGGGTTAGGGTTAGGGCTCAGATTAGGGTTAGGGGTGTGTTGGGATTCGGGTTGGAATTAGAATTGGGGCCTTCCACTGTTTGGGCACATCAGGGGCTCTCCAAATGCAACATGGCGTCTGATCTCAATTCCAGCCAATTCTGAGTTGAAAAAATCAAATGGTGCTCCTTCCCTTCCAAGCTCTGCCATGCGCCCAAACAGTGTTTTACCCCCACATGTAGGGTATCAGCCTACTCAGGTCAAATTGCAAAACAATTTTTGGCGTCCAATTTCTCCTGTTACCCTTAGGAAAATAAAAAATTGGGGGCAAAAATATCATTTTTGTGTAAAAAAAATTATTTTTTTATTTTCACGTCCGAGCGTTATAAACTTCTGTGAAGCACTTGGGGGTTCAAAGTGCTCACCACACATCTAGATAAGTTCCGTGGGGGGTCTAGTGTCCAAAATGGGGTCACTTGTGGGGATTTTCAATAGTTTAGGTACATCAGGGGCTCTCCAAAGGCAAGATGACACCCGCAGAACATTCCCTCAAAGTCTGCATTCCAAAACGTCACTACTTCCCTTCCGAGCCCCGACGTGTGCCCATACAGTAGTTTTCTCCCACATATGGGGTATCAGCATACTCAGGACAAATTGGACAACAACTTTTGGGGTTCAATTTCTCCTGTTACCCTTGGGAAAATAAAAAAATTGGGGACTAATTGATCATGTTTGTGGAAAAAATACGATTTTTTTATTTTCATGCCCTGGCATTATAAACTTCTGTGAAGCCCTTGGGGGTTCAAAGTGTTCACCTCACATCTAGATAAGTTCCTTAGGGGGTCTAGTTTTCAAAATGGGGTCATTTGTGGGGGGTTTCCACTGTTTAGGTACATTAGGGGCTCTCCAAAGGCAACATGACACCCGCAGACCATTCCATCAAAGTCTGCATTCCAAAAGGTCACTACTTCCCTTCCGAGCCCCGACGTGTGCCCATACAGTAGTTTTCTCCCACATATGGGGTATCAGCATACCCAGGACAAATTGGACAACAACTTTTGGGGTCCAATTTCTCCTGGTACCCTTGGGAAAATAAAAAAAATGGTGACTAAAAGATCATGTTTGTGGAAAAAATACGATTTTTTTATTTTCACGCCCGGGCGTTATAAACTTCTGTGAAGCACTGGGTGGTTCAAAGTGCTCACCACACATCTAGATAAGTTCCTTAGGGGGTCTAGTTTACAAAATGGTGTCATTTGTGGGGGGTTTCCACTGTTTAGGTACATCAGGGGTTTTCCAATCGCGACATGGTGTCCGATCTCAATTCCAGCCAAAAATGTCAAATGGCGCTGCTTCCCTTCCGAGCTCTGCCATGCGCCCAAATAGTGGTTTACCCCCACATGTGAGGTATCAGCATACTCAGGACAAATTGCACAATAACTTTTAGGGTCCTGTTACCCTTGGGAAAATAAAAATTGGGGTGAAAAGATTATTTTTGTGGAAAAAATATGATTTTTTAATTGTACCACTGTACGTTATAAACTTCTGTAAAGCCCTTGTGGGTTCAAAGTTCTCACCACATATCTAGATAAGTTCCTTGGGGGGTCTAGTTTCCAAAATGGGGTCACTTGTAGGGGGTTTCCACTGTTTAGGTACATCAGGGACTCTCCAAACGTGACATGGCGTCCGATCTGAATTCCAGCCAATTTTGCATTGAAAAAGTCAAACGGCGCTCCTTCCATTCTGAGCTCTGCCATGCGCCGAAACAGTCGTTCCCCCCCACATATCAGGTATCAGCGTACTCAGGACAAATTGCACAATAACTTTTGCAGTCCAATTTCTACTGTTACCCTTGGTAAAATAAAAAAAATTGAACCTGAAGTATTTTTTTTTGTGAAAATAAGTTAGATGTTCATTTTTTTTTAAATATTCAAAAAAATTCCTGTGACGCACCTAAAAGGTTAATAAACTTCTTGAATGTGGTTTTGAGCACCTTAAGGGGTGCAGTTTTTAGAATGGTGTCACTTTTGGGTATTTTCTATCATATAGACCCCTCAAAGTGGCTTCAAATGTGATGTGGTCCGTAAAAATAAAATGGTGTTGTAAAAATGAGAAATCGCTGGTCAACTTTTAACCCTTATAACTTCCTAACAAAAAAAAATTTTGGTTCCAAAATTGTGCTGATGTAAAGTAAACATGTGGGAAATGTTAGTTATCAAGTTTTTTGTGTGCCGTATCTCTGTGATTTAAGGGCATAAAAATTCAAAGTTGGAAAATTGTGAAATTTTCAAAATTTTTGCCAAATTTCCGTTTTTCTCACAAATAAACGCAAGCTATTTGAATGAAATTTTACCACTAGCATGAAGTACAATATGTCACGAGAAAACAATGTCAGAATCACCGGGATCCATGGAAGCGTTCCAGAGTTATGACCTCATAAAGGTACAGTGGTCAGAATTGTAAAAATTGGCCCGGTCATGAACGTGCAAACCACCCTTGGGGGTAAAGGGGTTAATGTTAAGGGGCTGAACATACCCGAGAAAAGGAGACAGGTCCTGACCACAAATAATAGGCAACAGGTCTCGGTTTTAATGCTTCAAGAGACCCACTTTAAAACTGGTGCTATACCACAATGCGCTTCAAAACATTACCCCAAATGGTACCATAGTTCTAACCCATATTCTAAGTCCAAAGGAGTCTCAATAGCCTTTCATAAAACTTTCATGCCTGAGGTTCTAGACTCTTAATAGACCCAGAAGGCAGATATATCTTCTTGGTAATATCATGCGCAACCCGCAAACTGGTTATAGCTAACGTATATTTCCCTAACTAAGGACAGCAGAAATTTGGAGCAGAATGCAAGAGACGCCTTGAGGACTTTGCTGGCTCCTGTGATATTAGGGGGGGACTTTAACATCCCCATAAACCCCGCGGTGGACGTTTCCTCAGGTAGGACATCATACCTCTTATCCTCTTAATCAAATTAAGAAACAGATGTGCAGCATGAGATTGGTGGACATTTGGAGGGTCCTGCACCCTGACACTAGAGACTATAGTTTCTTCTCACAAACTCACAACATTTACAGTAGAATAGATTATTTTTTTATATCACACAACTTGCTAGATCTGCCGGTGGAGGCGGATGTGGGGTCGATACTATGGTCAGATCATGCCCCAATATTTTTTTCCATCATATTACACTCAAATGCAAAATTGGGGTCCTCATGGCGCCTGAATGAGAATTTACTTCAGGACGCCTTGTGCAAATCAGAGGTGGAACGATCAATATCCAATTTTATAATTGATCATGGTGAAGATCCCACATCCCCTCCTATCAAGTGGGAAGCTTTAAAAAGTGTTGTGAGGGGGGTATTTATCTCCCATGGTGCTCGACTGAAAAAATAGAGAATCGTGGAGTTATCTGGTCTATCAGATCAAATTTACAAACTAGAAAATAAACATAAACGTGATCTAGACCCCGCTACATTTGCACATCTCTCTATCGCCAGACAAAAATGTTGGCTTTATTGGACCAGAAATCACGATGCTTTAGGGAGCGGCTCAGGAACTGTTTCTATCAACTTAGAAATGAAAGCAGCAAGTTACTGGCCAGAGCTATACACCCGCGTGACTTAAACACTTATATACCATTTATCATAACAAGGGGGGGGGAAGGAAGGTGCACAGTACCGGGGATATTCCTGTGGGCTTCAGTGACTATTATAAAACTTTATATAATATAGCTGGTCATTATAGGCATCTACCAGTACAGTCACTTCACAATAAAATTAACATGTACTTACAACAAAAAAGTATTCCTCCCATATCAGAGGACAAACTGACAGACTTAGAAAAAGATTTCACATTGGAGAAGGTGTCTGAAACAATTAAAGAACTAAAACAGGGAAAGAGTCCTGGCCCGGATGGGTATACAGCTGTTTTTTATAAGTCATTCTCCGACTTGTTGAGCCCAATGCTCCTCGCAATGTGTAATTCTATTTTCTCGGGAGGTTCCTTTCCTTCCCAGGCTTTGACCGCTCACATGACGGTCTTACCTAAGCCAGGCAAAGACCCTTCTTACTGTAACAATTACCGGCCAATATTCTTAATAAATCTAGATATTAAAATTTACGCAAAAAGATTGGGACCCCTTCTTCCGAAAATGATAAATCAAGATCAGGTGGGCTTTGTTCCAGGGAGGCGAGAGACATTACCATCCGGACTAAATAATTGATAGATAGGGCGGAGACGGAAGGGGACCCCATGTGTATCCTGTCGATTGATGCTGAGAAAGCCTTCGACAGGGTACACTGGGATTTCATGTTTCAAGCTCTACAAGGAATTGGCTTGAAAGGAGTAATGCTCCAGAGGATCTCAGCTTTGTATACATGTCCTAGCGCACGAGTTAAGGTGAATGGTGCTCTCTCAGACGCATTCTCCATTAGGAACGGTACGAGGCAGGGATATCCACTCTCCCCCCTTCTATATATATTAACAATGGAGTACCTTGCCACCGCAATACGAAATAACCCCTTAATCAAAGGGGTTAAATTGAGATCAGAAGAACACAAATTGGCACTTTTCGCGGATGATGTTCTCTTGTATGTCACCTCCCCCACAATAATCTTACCAAACATTATTTCAGAGCTACATGAATTTGGCCTACTAAGTAATATTAAAATTAACTCACATAAATCTGAGATTCTGAATATATCATTACAACCCTCCGTGGTGGAAAAGTTGTGCACCTCCTTCCCCTTTAAATGGCGTTCTGACTCCATCACCTATTTGGGAATCAAAATAACACCTAGGGTGTCCAGGCTATATGACACCAATTTCAAGCCTGCCTTACATAAAGCAGAATCGGACCTAGAAAAATGGCACAAACTCCCGTTATCATGGTTTGGTAGACCCAACGTAATTAAAATGGGACTTATTGCCACGCCTTCTTTATTATTTCCAAACGATCCCCATATATTTACCTGCCTCCTTTTTTTTCCCGCCTTAAAAAAGCGATTTCCCGGTTTGTGTGGTCCCATACACGGGTTCGAATATCATACCACCTATTAAGTTGTCCTAAAAGAATGGGTGGAGTTGGCCTACCGGACTTTCTAACTTATAGCCGTGCATCATTGGGAACTTGTATTCTAGATTTATATCATAGCAGGGATAGTAAGAAATGGGTCAATTTGGAAAGTGATCTTAATGGTAGTGATCCTCAAATTATACTGTGGTCCACGGGGGGTGTCGGGAAGGGGGGAGCCACCTTGTCGTTCCTGACCAGGAACATGATCTCATTTACTAAACAGAGGCACAGGGCTCTTCGGACCTCAACATCTCCTGGGCCACTGACTCCTATTTATGATAACCCTGATTTCCCTGCTGGTTTTAATAGGAAATTTTATCTAGATAAGTGTAGGAGTTCACGTCCTATTGTTTATGATTTCGTGGATCGATCTGATATGAGGTCATTGGATGAGATATTTCAGGGCGGAGTACCACCCACAGGTGCCTGGTTCTTTTATGAACAACTAAGAAGTTTTATAACTGCTATATCCAAACAAAATGATATCAGGAGACCTTTAACTCCCTTCGAGGAGCTCTGTGTCACAGGGGACCCTCCGACCCACACGGGTTCCTTGCTGTACAATCTTTTTCAAAAAAATCAGACCTATAATGAAACAATATTATATTTAAAGAATTCAGTGCTCGGCATATACATAACGATCTATTCAAGACGAATCCGATACAGATTAAGCATTCCTGGCTTGCGTTATGCATTCTTGCTAAAGAAATACATTTTGATATCTGAAAAGGAACACTCAATTCAGTTTAGTGTTAAGTAACAAAACTAGTGTCCCCGGTTCTCTCTAACACACGATTTCTCTGATGAGTCTTTTGGGACAGCAACATAAGGAAATTATAGTTAGTACGAGAAGGAGGAAAGATAGTAAAGTAGAAAAGTAGGACTCACAGTGAGTGGGATGGGGAAAGGGAGGTGGGGGGGCAACAATTTGTCAATGGATAACGTCCTGCGTCAATTCCGAATGTATACGTGTTCTGAAACTAATCCAAGGTTTCCAGGATTCCCGGAATGGCGCCAAAGAAAGATTTACATGCGCCGCCAATTCGGCTGTATAGTATAGCTGGTCTATCTTGTACAGCAATTGTTTACGTGTGGGGATAATCTCGGATTTCCAGTGAATGGGTATTAAAAGTTTGGCTGCTGCTGTAATGTTATTAACCAATGAGGATCATTTTTTGTTATTTGGCCATACCGAAAAGTTTAGGAGGGCGGTTTCAGGCATAAGGGTAGCTGACTCTCCAGTTATCTCTTGAATGACACTTTCTGTAAGTGCCCAAAAGCGTTTTATAACTGGACAGGACCACCATATATGGAAATAGCCACCTTCTCCAGTGCCACACCTCCAACACTTCGTGTGATGATTCACCCGCCAGGCCTGGTATTGTGTTTGTGAGATATCCCATCTGGACACTAACTTATAAGAATTCTCTTGGGTTTTAATACATTTAGTCGGACCATGAGAATGTCTGTAGATGTGAAGTACCTGTTCTTCTGAGAAAGTGTAACCCAGGTCCTTTTCCCATTTTACTATGTATGCGCGTTTAAGGCATTGTTCAGCGAGAAGGAGCTCATGATATATTGTAGATAGTATTTTTGTGGGCTTATTTAGTTTAGAACATAGGCTTTCAAAGGATGTGAGTTTGCGCGTGAGGTCAGTGTTATAGTGTATTCTTTTCAATGTCGTTTTTATTGTAGAATATTGTACAAAATTGATGTTGGCTAGTCCGGGTGTTTTGCATAGTTCAGGATGTGAAGGGAGCACTCCATCAATTAACAACTGGTCAATTGCAATTTTCAACCTTGGTGGGATCTCTTCGGACTTAGCATCACTAAAGTGAGTCAAGACGTCTGATAGCCTTAGAACTGGCGATGAGGGGGGTATCAAAGTACTGTATGTTTTGGCCCATACTTTTAGCAATGACCGTGTAAGTGCATTGGAGAGGGGAGGAAGGGGAGTCCCTCTTGAGTAGGTCAATAAAAGTATTCTGATGGGTAAAGGTGAGAGTACTTTTTCTATTGCCACCCATTGCTTGTCTTGAGAATCACGAATCAGATGTACTGATCGCGACAGCACCGCTGCGTGATAATACTTTTTTATATCAGGAGCTCCCATTCCCCCCCTCGTCCTAGGTAGGGTCAATGTGCGAAAAGCTATTCGTGGCCTCATCTTGTTCCACATATACTTGGAAAAAAGTGAATTAACCCTAGTCAGATAGTAATCAGGAATTTGGATAGGCAGCATATGGAACATATAAAATGAAAATATATAGGGTTAACTTGCGCTAAAGTGTACACAGGTTATATGCAAAATATCCAGCTAAAACAAATACAATGACCCCATGAGAGGACGAATTACCTTGAATAAACTTTAGTTGGCAAGGGAGGAATTATACCGAGGAAGAGAATCTTCAGGAGTGAATCCAAGGAAAAAGGTCCTTTCCTCTGATAATCAGTCGCTCTGAGATAACAGTTGTCTCTGATGCAAACAAGGGGGTCTAATCTCCCTGCACGCTGCTGTCCCGGCCGGAAACTAGCGTGCGGCTGGAGATATGAAGCGCCGACCTATGCAGCTTACAAACGCTGCATAAGGGGCAAACCTGCAAGGTCCAAAAACGCTGCAGGACCTTGCGTGACGTCACACTCACGTG
The DNA here is from genome assembly GCF_039654945.1 of Dendrobates tinctorius. Taxonomy (NCBI): domain Eukaryota; kingdom Metazoa; phylum Chordata; class Amphibia; order Anura; family Dendrobatidae; genus Dendrobates; species Dendrobates tinctorius. Next base: position 18,235,509 of record NW_027361695.1, read on the forward strand.
ATGTCACGTGACAGGCAGAGAATAACTAAGGAGCGCTGTGAGAGCCAAAAACAGGCAGAAATCCTACGCGTTACGGTTTCTCTGATTCCATCTTCAGGGTTGGCTCCAGAGAGTGAAAGTAACCCTTATATAGCCAACAGAGACATATCATCACACATTAAAAGCGAACAATTCAATCTCACTATTGAGACCATTTGGAATCAGAGTGTCTAATTCAAAAATCCATTTACTTTTGGTCCTGGTCCTGATATGTCTCTGTTGGCTATATAAGGGTTACTTTCACTCTCTGGAGCCTTCCCTGAAGAAGGAATCAGAGAATTCCGTAACGCGTAGGATTTCTGCCTGTTTTTGGCTCTCACAGCGCTCCTTAGCTATTCTCTGCCTGTCACGTGACATCACGTGAGTGTGACGTCACGCTAGGTCCTGCAGCGTTTTTGGACCTTGCAGGTTTGCCCCTTATGCAGTGTCTGTAAGCTGCATAGGTCGGCGCTTCATATCTCCAGCCACACGCTAGTTTCCGGCCGGGACAGCAGCGTGCAGGGAGATTAGACCCCCTTGTTTGCATCAGAGACAACTGTTATCTCAGAGCAACTGATTATCAGAGGAAAGGACCTTTTTCCTTGGATTCACTCCTGAAGATTCTCTTCCTCTGTATAATTCCTCCCTTGCCAACTAAAGTTTATTCAAGGTAATTCGCCCTCTCATGGGGTCATTGTACTTGTTTTTGCTGGATATTTTGCATATAACCTGTGTACACTTTAGCGCAAGTTAACCCTATATATTTTTATTTTATATGTTTCTGGACAAATTGAGTGTTTTTTTGTCCTATTACTTGCTGCTGTAGGTATTTTATATTTATTGAGCATATGGAACATGTAGGTAAATTTTGGTAATATCAGGCTCTTTAGAAGAATTTTTTCTCCCTGTCCAAGATTGGAACGAGTCTCTCCATGAAACGATTGTGTTTATGGCCTGTTCTAGCAATGGATCTTGGTTATATTTTATCAGTTCTTTTTCTGTTCTGGCTATTTTAACTCCCAAATACGTGATAAAGTTTTTGGGCCAGGTGAACGGATAATCCCTTTTTAATTTACCGAGGACGTGTGTTGGGACGTTTAGATCCAATGCCTCGGATTTAGAGACATTCACCTTAAAATTGGAGACGTTGCTATATTCTTCCAATATCCTCTTGAGGGCTGGAAAGCTTCTTGGAGGCTTTGTCATTGTGACAAGTAAATCGCGGTTTTGTAATTCTCCTTTCCAATTTTTATGCCCTCTATTTCAGGACATTGCTGTATAGCAGATAGAAGAGGCTCCATTGTCAGCACAAAAAGCAGTGGCGACAACGGGCATCCTTGGCGTGTGCCGTTTCCAATAGTGAATGTGTCGTTGAGTGAGCCATTAATGTCGATGCGGGCCTTCGGGTTTTTGTATAATTTCATTATGGTACAAACTGTTTGTCGCAGAAATCCGAACCCCAGCAGTGTTTCCTCTAAGTAAGTCCAGTCTACCCTGTCGAAGGCCTTTTCGGCATCCGTACCGAGCAGAACCAGAGGGAGTTTGTTCTTTTTCGCATGTTGCATAAGATGTATTATTTTGTATGCATTGTCTCTCCCCTCTCTCCCCCCCCACAAAACCCGCTTGGTTTAGGGAGATTACCGACGGTAGGACTTTTGCTAGTCTACTTGCCAGCATTTTTGCAAATAACTTCAGGTCAACATTGAGTAGTGAGATTGGCCTGTAGCTACTACATTGTTCCTGGTCTTTGCCTTCCTTATATATTAAGGATATTTTAGCTTCCAAAGCTTGGGCTGGGAAATGATCTCTGCCCAGGACAGCGTTACACAATCTCAGCAGGTGTGTGTTGAGGATAAGGGAGAAGATCTTATAATAAGTGATTGGTAATCCGTCAGGTCCGGGTGTTTTTCCTTTTGGGCTCCTCGACAGGGCGGACCGGAGCTCTTCCACTCCAAATGGCCTAATTAACTGAATCCGTTGCATTTCGTTTAATTGAGGAAGGTTTAGTTGGGCTAGAAATCTCTCTATTGTTCTCTTCCAATTATGTTGGTCAACGTCCGACTCTTTCTGGCGTATATTGTAAAGTTGTTTGTAGTATTCTAGGAACTCTGACTCTATTTGCGCATAGTTTTGAGTGCTTAGTCCTCCCGATTTTTTGATTGAATGTATATATGTGCGGTTTTGACGCTTTCTTATGCATGAGAGCATAAATTTAGAAGGTTTGTCCCCATGTACATTCTGTTTCGCCATGTGACGTACCATTTTGCTGATTTTTTTATTTAAAAAAAATCTTTCCACTTTTGTCTCTTTTCGGTTAGCTCATTTAGCCATTTTGTATGTGGTTGTTTCTTATGTCGGGTCTCTAATTCGATTATCTCTTTGTAGAGTGTGTTTATTTCGTGCTGTCGTTTCTTATTTAGATACGAAGTGATTGAGATTAGTTCTCTTATTACTGATTTATGAGCTTCCCACAAAATAGAGACTGAAACTTTTCCTGTGTCATTTTGTGCAACATATTGTTCAAGTGTTTTGGATATACGGATGCGTACTGCTGGGTCTGTCAAAATTGATTCACTTAGTCGCCATGTCCTTGTGAGGGAAAAAGGTTTGGGCAACGTCATTTGGAGTGTAACCAAAGAGCGATCAGAATGATCATTTGGGAGTATTTTTGAGGCTACGGCGTTGGGGAGTAGTATTCTCTGTATCAGTATATAGTCCAGCCTATGATAAGTCTTGTGGGGATGGGAATAGTACGTGAAGTCCTTGTCGCTAGGCTGTAGATATCTCCATATATATATCAACTGCATTGACCTAATTTTTGTTTTAATTTTAGTTAGGTCCTTCTGAGATATTGAGCTTTTCTTTTTTGTGGTGTCAAGTTGGGGGTCTAGCGCTACATTCAGGTCTCCCCCTATAACCAGTGTCCCCTCTCTGAATTCTTCTATTCTCCCAAAGGTTGCTAGTAGCCATTTTACGTGTTTCTTGTTTGGGGCATAAAGGCTGTAGATAGTGTATTTGTTTCCCGCTAATAGTCCCTTAATGAATATATATCTCCCAATTGGATCTGCTTTAATGTCATGTATCTGAAATGGTATTCCTTTACCTATCGCAACCGAAGTGCCCCTAGACCCCGCTTGTGTAGTTGTAGCATGGTACCATGTGTTGTAATGCGAGCGTTCAAAATTAGGGAGTTTCTCTGATTTAAAGTGAGTTTCCTGAACCATCAGAATGTCTATTTTTTGCCTTTTTAGCATGTCTAATGTTTGTCGTCTGGTGATCGGTAAGTTTAGGCCATTTGCGTTAAGGGAGGCGAAAGTAAATACCTTGTTATGTACTGCCATCATGTTGAGAGGTTTGGCGGGTGAATCTTTTCGTTAACACTTGCTGACTCAGACACTTCTTGGTGCTGGATCCTGGTTATAGATTGGATGGGGGGGAGGGACAGGAGATGCAGATTAAATAGGAAGAGAGAAGAAGAAAAGTCATTTTAAGAGTCATGTAAAATGTGACAAACAAGAAAAAAATTACAGTTAACAGATCTACTGAACTTAATCATTGATCGTGTAGGCTTTTGAGGGAAAATATTCTAGAAGATTCAAAGCCCGTTGGGAAAAATCTATCTTATTGTACCAATAACGTTATGACTACCGCCTTCGCCACTAAACAGCGACACCGGTCTCAAACCCAAAAATTTCAAGTTTGGAACTAATTATCTACGGGAGAGTCCACGGTCGACAAACTGAAGGCGCACACATTCAAGTCGCTCCATCATCTCCTTTTGAGCTTGGTGACTTCGCAGTTTTCTTCCTTTGCTTCTGGAGTCTCGGAGACCCCACCACTTGCCATGAAGGAGGGTTTGGCAGGTGTCGGTAGTTTGATGCAGCATGAAACGACTCTAGGTCCGGATACGGCTCTAAAGAGATGTCCAGAGTCTTGCAAATGTCTTTAATGTCTGTGGATGACCTGGCTTGTAGTTTTTTGTCTCCTGCTGTTATATAACCGAATGGGAACAGCCAGCGGTATCTGTAGCCTTTTTGTGTTAGAGCTTATATCAGTGGTTTAAGGATTTTTCGTTTTTTAAGCGTTGTGGCTGACAAATCTTGGAAAAGTCTTATCTGCGAGCCTTCATAGAGTACTTCCTGTGTTTTGCGGGTTCTGCGAAGGATCAAGTCCTTCGCCCAATAGGCAAGGAAACGGCACAACACGTCTCTTTGGGGGTTCTCCTTGTTTTGGTCTGGGGCGTAAAGACCTGTGCACTCTTACAAGTTCGATGTCTTTGGGATCGTCATCTAGCAGAAGATTAGAGAAGATCTCAATGGACGTTTTGGTTAACGCTTCCATAGCCACGGACTCTGGCAGCCCCTTTATACGAATGTTATTTCTTCTCTCACGGTTCTCGTGGTCGTCTAGCGTATTTTGAATCATGTGAATCTGGCTTTCATGTTCGCTAAGACAGTCATGCAAAACGTTGGCTTGTTGCGTTAAGATTGTCTGGCGACTTTCGACCGCTTCAAGCCTGTGGCCTTGCTGTGTGATGTCTTGCTTTATCTCCGCCAATTCTCTTCCAATAGGTTCCAAAGCTTTTGAAAGGATCCTTTTGATGAATGAGCGGGTGACCAAGTTATCTTTCGTGGGACCCCCTCTATCTGAATCACTCTCTAGATCTGTTTCTGAATCATCTTCCATTTGAGAGTCTGTTTGCCGTGAAGATTTAATAGGGTCCGGAAAGGAGGCCTGTTTCTTCAGGAATTTGTCTACATCCGCTTGGATTTTGTGGCTCTTGTAGTGCTTTTTAGAGTTTTAACCGTGGTCTTTCCCATAGTTATGGCTGCTGGGCTCTGAGATTTGTTTTACGTTTTTATGATACAATCTTCCCTCCACCTACTGTTTCAAAGTTAGAGGAGCATTTCAAGTAATAGTTCCATTTGGGGGAAATGAGATTTCCTGCGACATTAGATAGAGACAACTGGTGACTCAAGCCTTAGTTCAAGGCGATATGAGGTTGCTGTTTTCTTACGCAGTCCTGCTACAGCTGCTATTAGGCCTAGAGGATGGGTATATCAAAGATTTTTTTTTTTTTTTATTATTATGATTGTTTAGAATTTGAAGAAATACAATCCTTCTTTGAACACTGAGAGTTTTACACCTCTCTCTTTTCGGAACCCGTTTTTGTCTGAGGGGTTGAAGAAGTGATTCTTCTATGTATCAAAGTCTTGCCTTGTCCTCACTGTTTGATGCCAAGATGGCCACTATGCGGCTAGTATGTTCCTCAGAAGCCGAGCTCAAGCCTCTGCTTTAATAATGATGGCACCTGATTTGCCGTTGGGGGTAATATGGCTGTAAATAAGATGCACTCCCCCCGGGGCAGAAAGGATGGGAGACCAGACGCAGCTGCTTTCTTCTACTCAGCAGAGGCTCTTTTCAATGTCCTCTCTTTCTCCTCCCCCTCATACACCGCAGCACCAGAGGCAATATGGCGCTCGCCCTTTCTCACAAAAGGGCGCAAAATTTCCCGCCCCCTTCTTGTGTTCAGCTTCCTTGTCCCCGGACTAGCGTGACAGTCTAAATATAGGGAGCCTCTACCCCCCAAGGCCAGCGTGCACCGATCGCTGTCTTCAGTCACCATCTCCCCTCAGGGCGGTCAAGCTGGGAGTAAGGGAGAGACACCCGCAGCACGTCAGGCAGCTTCACACTCCGTGCGCTCCCACTGGTCTCTCAGGTAGGGGGGAGGGAGGGTGACGGTAGCGTGGGACACCTCTGCCCGGTTCCAGGCAGCGCGGGTGGGCGGTTCGGTGGTTCGGTACCTCAGCGGGTTGCGCTATTCCCGCACTGTAGTCCTGGGCTTGTGGACAAGGTGTTCTCCCGCCACTCCAGTCCGGGGCTCCACAGGCCTCTTCCCACCGCTCCCCTGAACAGCAGCTAGGACGGTCTATTCCTCCTCCTTTTGCCTCGTAGCTGTATCAGATGATGCTGTGAGTGTCCTGCTTCCTCCCATTATATCTGTGGTTACTTGAAGTTTATCTTCTTGTAGATTATTACTGCATTTGTCAGGAGCTCCTGGAAGACGTGTCACTCTGCTTGAGCTGCTAGGCCACGCCCCCCCATTATTTTTCTCAAAGTGGGAGCATGACTTGGGGAGATCCCTATCCTAAGAGGAGAGGGGCAGCGTGCTTCTATTTACAGTTAGAACGTTGTTACACTCGGTATCACAGGAGAGGAGCTATAAGATTTTAACAAGGTGGTACCGGTGTCCCTCTATGGTGCATTCTATGTTTCCGGTGATTCCGGACACATGTTGGAGATGCTTACAGGATAAAGGAACATATGTTCACATATGGTGGGACTGCCCGCCTATAAAGAAGTTGTGGTTGTCGATTTTTGATCTCTACAACAGGCTATCAATATGTCAAATTCAACCTACAATGGAACTTGCACTTTTATCTTTATGTGATAGGTCGATTTCCAGGTTTAAGAAGAATCTCCTCAGGCACTTTCTCACGGCTACTCGGAATCTGATTCCCCGGTTTGGGAAGCAAGAGAAATACCCTTCTCGCTCTGAATTTGTTGCAGAACTCAATGATATTTATAGAATGGAGTATTTGCTTATTCAAACCACAGGGAACCCTAACAGACTATTTAACACTTGGGCCTCCTGGCTAGCATTCAGGGAAACCCCGGAATTAGATATCTGGCTATCGGGACCTTGGTTCATATACAGGATAGCATCAGAAATATTCTGTACACTTTAGATCTTGTTCACTTGGTTTGACCTGTTTGTCTTTGGCTTAGAATGGTCTTCACCAACTTATTATCCCCTCCGAATGGGACAGAGGACTCAAAAGTGCTCGAGGGGGGGGTCTGGATTACTTGACCCTCTACTTATAACTTTCTCCTTACCTCTACTTCCCCCTATTTTTTTATCTCCCCCTCTCTTCCTTCCTCTCTTTCCTTTTTCTTTTCTTCCCTCTGACTTCTTTTTAATTTTTTTTTTCCTGTTATTTTAATGATGTTCATCAAACCTCTATTTTAATTTTCATGAGAATACACAACACAGAGGTTGTTTTGTGTATGACAATTTTCTGGACTGAATGGTATTAATAGTTGTTATTCCAATTAGAAGATAATATTGGTGTTAAGTACGCAACAATGGAATTAATATGCAATTTGTTTTTCATTCAAGAACCAGACATGATATTGTTGAAAGCAATGTTTTATTTTAATATTGTTAATTCAATAAACATGATTTACACAAAAAAAAAAAAAATACTGGTTCATTTTGAAAGGGGACCCCATTCTGTCGAAACACTTACCGGCACAACCCATGACTATTTTTAGGAAGAACCGTACACTCCGCAACCTTGTGGCCCCAAGCAATACCTACATGAGGCAGCCACCCTCACCAATCGCACAGGAACCACTGAATCCAGGCTCTTTTGCTTGTAGGGCCCCAAGTGCCTCTGTTGCACTTCCATTTGCAATGGCGTGCAACAATTCAAATCTAACACCACCGGTTCTTCTTTTAAAATTAGCAGTCGGGTCAACTGTCAGTCAAACTTTGTTATATATTTAATTGATTGCGACTGCAGGTTGCAATATGTTGGTAGAACTATTCAATCAATGCATAATAGATTGAATAAACACCGCCAGAATATAAAAAATGGGTATTTGTTACACAGCCTGTCCAAGCATTTTTTACTCACACATAATAAGGATCCTGGTGCGTTGACATTGACGATTACAGAACATATCAAGGATGACGTCATCCACCGTTATGAGAATCTAGTCAGGAGGGAAAGTTTCCGGATCTTTAAATTAGGGACCTTAACACCCGAGGGGTTAAATCTCACTATTGAGAAACCATTCTGAGGAACCGCCTACGCTGCCATTTTTATTGTTTTTTTACAATATTATTGATTGTCTATTGTAATTGTTGTGTTTGATTTTTTGTTTATACTTCTTGGTTTTTATAACTTTTATTTTATTTATAATGTGATTGTGGTTTTTAATTATTAGCCATTCTCATTGGCTATTGTTCCTTTAAATACTTCCCCTTCCCCCTGTGATTTGTACTGCCACCTGATGAAGACGGATTATTCTGTTGAAACGCGTTGTGGATAATAGAGAAGCTTTTTAACTCCCCCTTTCCATTTTTTGCGCTCCTTTTTGACCGAGTTTATTGCACTGCTCTAATCTAGCATTTTGGTGCGCTCGAAAAATATGCTCTAGACACCGTGGTTGCATGTCGTGCGGCTGTTCATGACATACAGCTGGCCCGCTCAACTTGAGCGCGCCAAAAATACTCGACTACGCACGCACATGCCCGGGTAACACCTTTTTTTGGAGCATGCTCGCTCATCACTTAAGACCCTTGTGTACCCCTGCTCTATAGCTGTACTCGCACCCAGTTGGATATTTTCCAGTATAAGGGATCGTGCACATGGCTGTTTTTTCAGTCCGAATTTGATCTAATAACACACGAGATCGCACTGGGGATCAACGTTGGACTATGGGGCTGCGCCAATGTCAGACTTTTGTTTTTGACAGAATCTGTCAAAGAAAAAAAATCGCAGCATACTTGATTTGCATCTGATATTCGGATCGCACGCACTCAGCCATGCAAGCCAATAAGTCTGTGGAAAGCATCGGTCTGCACTCGGATGACATCTGAGTGCGGTCTGATTTCCACAGATTGACGGAATGGAGAAATAGTTGTTTTTTTTTCCTCCATCTTCTCCTCATCTGAGATAATTGGATCACACTCTGATCAGCATAATCTGCCCTATTCTATTGGATGGGAGAAAATACGCTTGTACGGTGACCCCGGCCTGAAGAATTTCCCAGATATTGACAGCATCCAATAATAAATTAAATGCAATTTATTAACATGACGCAATAATGACATATATGGAAACTGTGCGCAATGATCAGCAAGATATCCTCGTCCTCCGATGTTCTTTATTTATTCGTTTACCAGAAAGACAATTTTTATTTTTTTTTTTATTTTCAGCCCATGTTGGTAGTTTTCTCTTAAAGGGGCTGTCCATGACCGCTGTTGTTTATTACTTATAGAACCTGATTTTAGAAGTCAGTTTCATAGAAAAGAAGACACAAGTCCTTCGTGTCGGACCATGATGCTCCAGAGGAAGGCTGAGGCCCAATAAGTTGGAGGAGAGAAGCTCCTGCCGATTCGAGGAACCACCAATATCTTTTCTTGCACCATTCTTTTCCATAGAGACGACAAAGAGTTTGGTAACCTTTATGCACAATTCTAAAAACACAGATTCTCCGAAGCAACGGGGGGGGGGGTCTCAGGAGTTGGACCCCAAGTTTAATAACCACCTGATTGATGATAAAAGTAAAATGGATTGTCCAAAAAAAGCTCAAAAAGTGAACACCGACCCGACTGATTCTCTGCTTCCATCAATAAGGGAAAGTTACCTTCGGATGTTCATGAAAGATGAAGTAGTAGAGAGTTCATCCAGGGAAGGGCCGGATGCTGGCGCCGCCGCTCCTTGTGGCTTCTCACCAGCTCCGCACAAAGTTCCCTTGTCCGTACAGATCGTATTCCTTGTACAGGATATAATCTTTGAGTCTGTTGGGCAGTGGCAGAAATGACATGAAAACCGGACAGCGCAGATGAAGCCTCCCCATACACCTCCGGATCTTCAGACGACACAAGTGCTTCAGGGAGCGCGGATTGGCTGGGAAGAAAAAAAAGAAAACTGGGAAACGTGCTATCCAAAATGTTTATGTTCCCCTTTACTTCTCCGTTCCTGCATAACAACATATCGTGTTCCCTTTTCCATAGGGGTCCCAGCAGTTCCAAGTGCTCCTGGGTGCCTATCCCTCAGAAGATAACCGGACCCATTCGGTCTAGTTACTCCTATGAAGGGGGATTTCTTGGCACAATATACCCCCTTATAGTGCTATGCTTTGAAGTTTGGGCAAAGTAGAAAAATGTGGACGTTAAAAATGCAGAAAGCCTAGAACGAAAGGTATATAGAGCTGAGCGACTATATATTGGATACCCGTAGCTTTTGATGGAGGTCAGTTTAGAGGAAGAGTGGTAGACGCTGCTCAGGACGCCACTATTAAAGGTAAGGAAAACATACAGAACAGAAACACATTTTACCTTAAAGGGCATGTATACTTTTGACATGGGGGGAGGATATTTTTACGCATGTTAGTACATGGCTTTAGTTAAATTTCAATCTGCAATATGTATTCCTTTGTTTTCAACCCTCTGATACAAAGTTTGCAGCTTGATCCAACTTTCAGAATCCTTTCTTATGGGATTGCCTCTCTCTGTAATATAGGCTGGATGTAAGTACTGTGTGTTTCCAGGTGTTGCTGTATTCTCTGCTCCTATAGCAGTACCGTTTCTATCTTGCATCTCTGTGTTTTCCTCCCTTTTCGAAAAGCAGTTTTCTCTTCCCTCCCTGAGATACTTTCTCCTCTCTCTATAGTGTGGAAATCTATGCACAACCCACTTCCTTTTGCTATCCCTAACACTGAGAGAAGGGAGAGAGCAGTCAGAGCTCTGATGATTTGTATCTTTTTTTTACAGATCGCTAAGCTAAAGGATGTACAGAGTCTGCGGCTGCAAAGTGGTAGAAAAATTTTAATGAGTACTATTTGGAAAATTTCTTAACTTTGCATTTAGGAAACAAAGTGAACAATAATAATAATGAAAATCTGTGTGAAGGTGTACATGGCCTTTAAGGAGTGTAATGAACTTTACGAAACTTCAGGGACAGAGCTTTCTTCTTGGGATTTCTACATCTAATTTTATCAATTGGAAGTGTTAAAGGGAACCGGTCACTTCGGAAAACGCGATTTACCTGTAGAAACAGTTGATCTGCAGGTAAATAGCATTGCAATGCTGCCCGGCCGCCGGCTTTCAGTCATAGGGAAACTAAACTGTAAGTGTCAGCTATAAGCACGCCCTGAGATTTTGACAGCTTGCAGTGCAGCGTGTCTAGCTGTCAATCAAGGTCCTGGGTCGTGCTTGCAGAATAGTAAGCGTTGACTGTAGCCGCTCTGTGCGCACCTGTATGACTGAAAGCCGGCGGCTATTGGGAGGAAATACATTCATTTTCTCCCAGTAGCTGCACGTTCAGTAAGGCGGCCAGGCAGCATTGTGACATTATTTACCGCCAGATAAATAGTGTTTTCAGAGGTGAAAAGGCTCCCTTTAAAGGGTATGTGGGTCAACAGTAATAGGGTGTGGGATTTTAAAGGTCTTGCTGCTCAGTTTTAATATATGTGTGCTACAGCAATGAATGTAGAGCTCACCGAAGACCATCAGCTACTCACTTGCAATGGAGTGAATTTCAGGCCAGAGCTTCTGCTTGATCAGTGTGTCTCTGAGCTTAGAGCAAATGTCCACGTGGTCAACGTAGTCCAGCATGACCCGAACGACGTTCCCAGAGAGGTGCCGGAGCCACGTCAGAGTGATGACCTCACAAAACTGAGAAAGCGACAGATATGGAGGAGAATTGGTGAAATATACTTGTGGTTCATGATCAATGGCGCCCAATGGTAACTGCCGTCGTGAGCAGCAATTGGATGGAAAAAGTTGTGTGTGACATTGTGAGTTCGAATTATTTACAGGGTCTCTACCTCTCTATTTCACGAGGATCTGTTACCAGATTTAACAATCTGAGCTACAAAGGTTATTAAACCTGATGAGGCTGGGGCGCTTACTTAGAAAATTCCAAATCAGAACGGCCGTTGGATCCTGATAATATTAAGGCGAGTATATTATATAAGGCAGGGAAGCGCAAAGGATTATCCAGCTGTCCTTTCTGAATTGAAGTTTGAGTAAGTACACCTGTCTCATCAGGTCTTTAGAGATCTTTTTTTTTTTGCAATCTATTCATAAATCAAAAGGCATTTATTTCATGTAAATCACCTTAGCAGGTGGTTTTCGTATTGGATGTCACCCGACAATCTCTAAAATTTTATTTATTTAGCATTGTATTTAGGAAGAACATTTTGGATTTGGTAGAAAAAGAAAAACTTAAGAACTTAAGATGAATGTAACTGTAGTATGAAGCTTGAACTTTACTTACCTCTCATACCCCAAATACAAAGGAGTTTTCTTTATGTGGATTTTTCAGGCCCAAGAATCTACATAGAAAAAACTCCCACATTTTTGGTAGCTTTTTTTTTCTGCTTCAATTCATTCAGAAGTTGAATTTGGATTTATATTTTTTAATGTTTTTCCAAGCAGAAAAACATTGTTTCTTTTTCCGTGTGTACTTTAGAAGTGTTTTCCCATTGGAATGAATTGGAAGAATATGCAAAGAGTATTTTGATACGGATTTTTGGAGCAGAACATACAATTGTGGAATGACCACTAGCGCCCTTTTTTCATGTCTGTACAGGAAAGTTTCAAGTAAAGGCTGGAGACCATTCCTATTTTGGCACTCATAAGGCAGGGGCTACACGGCTATAGAGAATGTGACACGGGTCACTTGGCCAAAGTTTGCTACATGGCAGCATAGTGTAAGTGAGCCGGGCTGCACTGTGACATGCAAGGTACCACGACTGCAACAAACAAGTCACAAAAAATCCAATTTTTTGTCCCGGTACCTTTCGGGTCGCAATATAATCCCATTCACTTGCGCGATGCTGCGATGGAGAAGCGGCGTACAGCAACCTTTGACCATGCGACCAATGTGGCCGTGTAGCCCCGGCCTTAATGTCACGCTGCAGATATCTCAGATAACCAGATGAATGTAATAAATACCATGGTATCTTTGATAACTGTAGAAGTCCATCCTTCATAGCCGAGTATAGAATGTATATTATTTCCATGCGGACACTCGAAACACTTGTAGACGTCGTATCCATAGTTCAGTAACATCCGTAGCATGACTTCATCCTTGAGCGCGTACTGCAGGGCCGACGGGAAGTGCAAAGGGTTAACTCTGCACACGTAGTTGACGTTGGCCCCGTGGCGAAGCAGTAAGTTCACCAGTTCGTAATTGCCCATTCTTAGTGCCACCTGTAAGCAGTTAATGGGGTCTTGGTTGGGGAGAGCCCCAGCGTCTAGGAGAAGCTTAGCTGAAGAAATATCACTATTGCTAACGGCAAAGTACAAGGCCGACTTCCTCTCATCATCGTAACCTTTGCGAACCCTTTGGGCCAGCATAAAATTGACATCAAAACCAGATCGGAGGAGAAGATCCAGGCACTCGGGGTGTCCGCCTGCCGCGGCGGAGTGAACCGGACTGATGCCGCTTCTTCTGATCGCGGTAATGTCGGTAACTGGAATCAGCTTCCGTAAAGCCCTGGACATGACAGACGGAAAACTTTAGTAACAGGGGACATGCACGTATGGGATCGGTACCGCCACCCCAGAACTATCCGAGACAATGCCCAGATATGAATCTCTGCAGTCCTCAAACATCAGGAGAACATATTGTCACATCTGACATTCACGGTGGAAGTATGGACCGCCATGCACGGATTCAATGTGGGTCCCGTGATCGGAAGTGGCATGAGTGTATGGTCTATGAGGCTGAGGAGATCGGCAGCGTCCCAAATATTGCTGTCCATACTCAGACCGTGAATGTTGGACGTGTGAAATTGGCCTCCAGATGAGCTTATTTCAGGTCTGTGCTGTTCATTAGCGCAAAAAAATACATAGCTTGAGTCAGGAGGAGATGTGTGGAGCGGGCACTCTCGCTAAGCTTACCCCATACCTGGCAGGTGTCAGCTATTTTACACAACGGACACCTGTTGATAACTGGTGCGATTGGAGTTGGCTTATTACACCTTAAATGCCACGGTGAAAATTGACCATATCATCTAAGGGATTACATAGAGGGTCCCGGGATCCTCTTGTATCATGTAATATGGGGACTTTTGAGGGTGGTCCAAAGAGGACCATTGATTTAGGGCCCCTGGACACCTATGTACGTCCCTATATGTATCTTGTAGAATGACACTTTCCTTTCCTTGGTGTGAAAACAGTAGTCAAGTTCAAAAAATCAACCTCCCATGGGCTTTTTATAGCAAAAGGAAAGGATCGGTGTGGAAAGAGGCAGGTAAGGGACCACTGGTCATCAGTGGACCAGCCCCCAGGTTCTGTCCTTTCCACAAAATCACTAAAAACTAAAAAATTCACTGGTGGTAACGGTGAATTAGAAGTCATTACTAGAGTTGAGTGACTTTGGTCGGATCGGGTTTCATGAAACAAAATTTGTTTCAGATGAAACTGGTCCGACTAGGGCAAAAAAAAGTCAGAGTTTCGTCCGAAACCCGACCCCAATGCAAGTCAATGGGGAATAAAAGTCGGCATTGAGCGGATGACATTCATCTTTTAGGCTATGTGCCCACGGTGCGTGTTAAAACGCACACCAAAAACCGGACTCCTTCCCAGAAATCGCACATTTTTTTCGGCGCGATTTCACCGCGATTATGATCGTGATTTTGCCGCGATTTTCGCGTGCGATATTCAAGCACTTTCCAAGCGATTTGAAGCATCGCTTGGAAAGTGATTGACAGGTTGGTCACACTCGTCAAACATAGTGTTTGACAAGTGTGACCAGGCGTCAATAGTAAAAGATAGGATGTTAAAATGCTAAAAAAAATAAAAAATCGGGGTATATTTACCTTCCGGCGTCGCGCGCTGCATTCCCGGGCCTCAGCGTTCCCAGCGATGCCTTGCGAGACCTGTGATGACGTAGTCTCGCGTTGCTATAGCGATCTCGCGAGACCACGTCATCACTGGACCGTGCCGCAAGGCATTACTGGGAACGCTTAGGCCGGGAAGGCAGCGCGGGACGTCGGAAGGTAAATATACCCCGATTTTTTATTCTTTTTTTTACAGGGGTATGGTGCCCAGGGCCTGGAGGACAGTCTCCTCTCCTCCTCACCGTGGGTACCAACCGCACATGAAACGCTTAACTTCCCGCATGGTGGCCATAGCCACATGCGGGAAGTAAGCGATTCTCATGCATTCCTTTGGGTGCGGAATCGCGGCAATTCTTTGCGATTCCGCACAAAAGAATGAGCATGCTGCGATTTTTTTCCGCGATGCGATTCCGCCGCGGAAAAAAGCGCAGCATTAGCACAGCATGTGCGGAATGCCATAGGAATGCATGGGGGGCGTTCTGTACACGATTTTTAAACGTTTTTGCGCCGAAAATCGCGGCAAAACTGCTTAAAAATCGCTACGTGGGCACACAGCCTTAATCCCCATTGACTTGCATTGGGGTCGGGTTTCGGGCAAAACTCCGACTTTTTTTGCCCTAGTTGGACCAGTTTCATCTGAAACAAATTTTGTTTCATGAAACCAGATCCGACCAAAGTCGCTCAACTCTAGCTGCAGAATCTGCTGCGGATTTTGCAAAATCCGCAGATAAATCTGCAGGTCAAAGACCTGCGGTTTATCTGCGGATTATCCTGCGGTTTGGCCCTGCAGTTTCACCATCTCCACAATGGTGGAGATAGGAAACCGCTGCGGAATCCACAGAAAGAATTGACATGTTAATTCTTTCTGCGGTTTAGAAACCGCAGATAATCCGCACGGAAAATTCCGCAGCGTCTGCACAGCGGTTTCCATTTCCCATAGGGAATAATGGTACTGTACACCGCGCAGCGGCCAAATCAGCTGCGGATCCGCAGCAGAATCCGCAGCGTGTGCACACACCCTAAATGTCCCAGAGTGGCCTGATCGCTAATGAGGGTCTGATGAGCTTTTTGAAGGGCATCAGTGGGATCATTTTAACTAATGCTACAAGCAAAGCACTTTAAGATAACTCAGCATTAATGCATTTAATGTTTGGGTGATGCTGACCCTGTCGTCTAGCAGCTATTTTAATTGGGCGCTAACACTAATGGATTATAACATTGGTCGAGGAGAATGATTATTACTGCACAGCTCCACTTGTCAGCACTTCTTCCTGTAAATGACAGACATGTTCTGCAGGCTGACTAATCCATGTTATCTGCTTCATATACAGGACAATACGACCAGTGTCGGACAGCTATATGTTTTCTTATCTCCTGAGGGTAAGTGGCAGATTTCCCTAGAGTGGGTAACTGGTATCATTTAATTTCCAGACACAGCGCCCTTATGCAGTTACTTGAATAGGGTTGAACCGCAATCCCAAACACAGCCTACCAGACAAGGGGCGCTGTTTCTTAATTAAAAAAAATAGTGCAGAATAGTATAGCAGTAATGCGTACTCACAGGAGATGCCCTCGGTACGCAGCCCTGTGTATGGGTAAGTGACCTGAGTGTTTTGGTATATTGGCGTCTGCTCCATACTCCAGGAGAAGACATACAGCGTCCGGGTTACCAGCGGCGGCTGCTTCAAACAGGATAGATGCAGAGTCGGAGGCTTGTGCCATAACGCTGGCTCCTACAGGGCGAGAATAAGGACTGGTAAGTCGGGACGGAATATATGGGGGAAGCAATATTTGCCTTCAATGGAATAACACGGCAGGTCTACAGGTTGATAGTCCGGTGTCAGTACCGGGGCTATGTAAAACGGACTACGGGCCAAAATTTAAGGCCCCTCCAGCACCTGTCTGCCATGCGGATGAGCACAAGGACCTGGCCACGTCTGCAAGTTGTGGTTATGACTGGCCCGATTTACTGTCTGAACCTGGTCTAGCTTGTATCAACAGTTGGGTTACCCTAAAATAGGCCAGGGTCACCCCAGGTTAAACCAGGTGGGCTATCTATATCACGTCATTACCCGCTCTGATTTATTGGGCAAAGCGCGATACCCACTTACAGACCTGCGCCCACTTCATACCGTGTGCCAAGTCTTACATAACCTCATGACCTGGCAAGGAGCCTGGATGCCAAATGTGCAGACACCATCTGCATACTGCCCCCTCACAGGTCAGTGTTACCGGGGTACGTGGCTACGATTGTTCCTCCTGATTAACAGCTATGTGGAAAATGGTGACGGCCAATTTTTGTCGTTTGCACAAATTTTCACATTTTTCAGGTTCAGCAAATTCCCCAAAAAATTCAAGCCAAATTTGATTCCTAATATGAGGAGGATAAAACCAGATACCTTTTTGAATGAGCAGCTCCATCACATCTGTGTGTCCGTTCTGCGCGGCCAGAGCCAGAGGCGTAAACCCAAAGTTGCTGGTGAAGTCGGGGTCAGCTCCTGACCGGAGTAGTAGTCCTGTAATGTCCTTGCGCCCCAGCCTCGCCGCCTCGTGGAGAGCAATCCTGTTATCAGTACAGGCTAAATTTGCGCTTGCATTATGGCGCAGTAGGAGCGATGCTATATCGTAAGATCCATGACGTATCGCTGAAAAGACAGGAGAAAATAAGGAATAATTAGTATGTGCCGAGCGCTCGGCCCACGGCACGTTCAGGCTGAGCAGAACTAATTGTTATGGCCCTTGCAATTATTTTATTTTTTCTTATGTCGTAGCCTCGGTACACATTTTGAAACCCCCCCCCGTCCTCCAGCTGCATTTAAAAAAATTAAGAAGTCCTATATTCACCCGTCACAGGTCCAACACTCAATCTCTGCCGCTACTTCCAGTCTTTGTTATTGTCTGCAGCGCTGACGCCATGTTGTCAGTGCTGCAGCCAGTCAGTGATCTACATCGGCAGATCTGCTGAGCTCACTGACTGGCCGCAGTGCTTTCGATGTGACGTCAGCACTGCAAACAACAAGCTAGGAGATTCAACCGTGGACCTGGGGAGGGTGGTGAAAGTTAAAGTTTTTTGTTTTTTTTAACAAAGTGCAGCCAGGAAAACCTCTTTAATTACCTATAACAAGCGGAGAATCTTCCGTGTCATTTTTGGCGTCCGGGTCACAGTTATTTGCCAGGAGAAAGGAGACATTGTCCAGTCTGCTGTGATCAACGGCAACAAACAGGGGGGTTTCACCTTTCAGGGTCTCCTGCTCCCAAACCCTATAGCTGGAAGCTGAGGGAATAAAATTGGGTAAATGTAATATAGACCGAACCTGTCTGAGCTTGACTGCCAATTTTTCTCATTTTGTCCTAATATTAAGGCCATGTTCACACGTTCAGTATTGGTCAGGAGCAGTGAGGAGCGAACGTGCTCGGATTAGGTGTTATCTGAGCATGCTCGGGTGCTAACCGAGTGTCAAATAATATGTTTGAGTCCCGCGGCTGTTCGACAGCCGCAACACATGCAGGGGGATTGCCCGAACGTGTGAACGTGGCCTTACAAATGATCGGCTGTTTTTGTAAATTGTAGGTTCGCCCAAGTTCCTCACATTTGAATGTCGTTTCCAGGATGGTTTTATCTCTCTGAGCCGCGGCCTCATGAAGTGGAGTCCAGCCTCTGTCATCGGCCTCCTCAAATGCCGACTGATGGACGCACAACTTTTCTAACGTTTGTTCATCGCCTGCAAGTACATCGAGTAATACCGACTCAATAAAGGTATTTCCGTCTGATCAACGTGGCTCCCACCACTGGGACCGGCTGCACCTCTCAGCATTGGAGGATGGAGAGTTTTGCAGATTTTTGCTGTGGATTTTCTATAGATCTGCATCAAAATATACAAATGCCGATAATCTGGGAGAATATAGAATAAATTTGTGCACTCGCCTCACCAAGCCTCTTCTACTCCCGTGTCACAAATACACAGAGTTCAGTGACTCTGCTGCCAGTAGCCCCTCTTCCCAAACCCCCAAAAATGACCACTGCAACTTCCTCCCCCGAGGATCTTGTTGGTTGTTCTAGGTTATATTGCGGCAAAATCCAGAGGAGTTGATTATTACCTTGGGTTCAGTTTTGGAGTTGCGGCAGATTTTCAGATTTTGGGTAATAGCTGCAATTCTTTCACACTGAAGATTGACATTCCGCAGATTTCAAAATCCGTGCCCCATGTAAATTTTCACTGATGATTTTTAGCAACATGCAGATGAAATTTATTAGGATCTTATCTACAGTCATGACCGAAACTGTTCCAGAAAATGAAGTATTAATCACAGAAAATTATTGCAATTACATATATTTTATTATATACATGTTGATTTCCCTTGTATGTATTGAAATAACACAAAAACGGAGGAAAAAATGGGAAATTGGACATAATTTCACACAGAAAAAACAAAAATGGAGTGGACAAAATTGTTGGCACCCTCAACTTAATATTTGGTTGCACACTCTTTGGAATAAATAACTGCAATCAGTCGCTTCCTGTAACCATCAACAAGCTTCTTACACCTCACAAATGGAGCTTTGGACCACTCGTCTTTTGCAAACTGCGCCAGGTCTCTCATATTGAAGGCAACTTCTGCCAACCGCAATTTTAAGATCTCTCCACAGGGATTCAATGGGGTTTAGATGTGGACTCATTGCTGGTCACTTCAGAACTCTCCAGCACTTTGTTTCCATCCATTTCTGGGTGCTTCTTGAAGTATGTTTCGGGTCATTGTCCTGCTGGAAGACCCGTGACCTTAGACGCAAACCGCACTTTTTGACACTGGGCACTGCATTACGACCTAAAATTCTTTGGTAATCTTCAGATTTCATAATGCCTTGCACACAGTCAAGGCACCCAGTGCCAGAGGCAGCAAAACAGCTCCAAAACATATTTGAACTGCCACCTTATTTGACTGTAGGTATTGTGTTATTTTCTTTTTAGGCCTCATTTCATTTTCAGTAAAAAGTATAATGATGTGCTTTACCAAAAAGCTCTATTTTTATCTCATCTATCCACAAGACACTGTCCAAGAAGGATTTTGGCTTACTTACATACATTTTGGCAAACTTTAGTCTAGCTTTTTATGTCTCTGGGTCAGCAATGGGGTCCTCCTAGAACTCTTGCCATAGCGTTTCCTTTCATTGTTAACAGATAGTTTGCGCTGACACTGATGCATCATGTGCTTTCAGGACAGTTTGAATTTCTTTGGAACATGATTGGAACTGCTTATCCACCATCCAGACTATCCGGCGTTGCAACCTTTCATTAATTTTTCTCTGCCGTCCACGTTCAGGGAGATTAACAACAATGGGTTGTAAACTTCACAATTTTGTTGTGCACCATGGACAAAGTAACATCAACATCTCTATAGATGGACTTGTATCCTGGAGATTGTTGATATTTTTCAACAATTTTGGTTCTCAAGTCCTCAGACAGTTCTCTTCTCCTCTTTCTGTTCTCTATGCTTAGTGCGGCACACACAGACACACAATGCAAAGATTGAGACAACTTCTCCCCTTTTTATTTGGTTTCAGTATGATTTTTGTATTGCCCACACCTGTTACTTGTCACAGGTGAGTTTGAACGAGCATCACACGCTTGAAACGAAGTGGTTTACCCACAATTTTGGATAGATGCCAACAATTTTGTCCGGACAGTTTTTGGAATTTTGTGTGAAATTATGTCCAATTTGCCATTTTTTTTTTGTGTTGTTCCAGTACGCACAAAAGAAATAAATATGTGTATGACAAAATGTGTAATGGCAATAATTTTCTGGGAGCAATACTTTATTTTCTAGAACAATTTTAAGGGTGCCAACACTTTCGGCCATGATTGTATTTCACTTCTATCGATGCAGATGGTTGTAGAAAAATACAGAATGTGTGATCGTAGACTTAGAAGCCAAGAAAAAAAGTTGGTCAGTTGTTAAAGGTTCACGGTAATTTTAGTCTGCCAATTGGGAACGTCTCATATTTTTATGTGGACGGGAGGCTGAGCGTGTACTATAGGGTTACACTTGTGATCTTACATTTTATTATGGGAATACCCTGGGAATTTTTAATTTTTTTCCAAAGTACATTTATATATAAATTTCTCTGTATGACCCGACTGCTCGGAATATGAGAACACTATTTATTTTGGGATTATGATACAGTACAACCTCTTGTGCATTGATACGTACCGACCCGAATAGCCGCTACTATCTTGTCATGTGCAGAACTCATGGAGTAGGAGCTGAGAAAGAAAGAAAATAAAATCCATATTATTAATGAAAAATTCACAGCGCCATCTAGGATTATTATTTTGCAACTCATCTTTGTTGAAGCAGATCTTAAAATAATGCAGAAAGAATGACACCGTACCTGCAGGTCTCAGCGGCTTCCACCATGGAATCCTTCTTGTAAACCTCTCGAAGGCTTTGATGTATAACATACTGAGCCGCGATATCATCATCCAGATCATCACTGAACGTAGACACATCCATGATTTCACACTGGTTATAGGGGAGGAGAAACAAGAAATGATCCGATCTGTCCCTCTATATTACTAGATGCTATAATATTATGCAAAATGTCTAAAATGTTCAATATTGCTGGCTCCCTTTGTCTATGGTGGTTCATAGCATTGGAGAACTTGCTTATATCCCCTTTGAGACCGCCTTCCACGCGAAACGCGCGTCAGGGTGCGGGAGGATCACTGTGTTGTCCTGGCTAATTATGGGTAAGCATGTTTTAGTGGTAGCAGTATATGCTGACTATTGTTATGGTGCTTGATGGGATAGACTTTTGTCAGAAATGTGGAGATGTTGATTGTGTGCACCTTAATTTAACATTTCTATACTGACACTTTCCCTGTTTACCCAAGCCATACTATGTGCCTGTTATCCCCCCGCTGAGAGTTTACCTAGGTCTCCTCCTTTGTGTCTATTTATATTGCATGTGGTATTGATTGTTGTAACTATCAGTGTAATAAAATTGTTATTTCTTATTAACTTCTTTGGTGGTTAAAGTACTCCTTTTTCTTGTGGTTTGAAATGATATCTTAGTGACTTACTTTATTATAACAGATTTTAGAAGACTTTTTTCTTTTTCTTTTTGCCCTTGATGTGAAATAATAATATGTCATTTTCTGGAGATATGTTCACTTTAAATCATAAAATTTTGCCACCACTAGGGGGAGCTTGATGCATGCTGTTTATAATGTTCACTATATAAACAGTATGCAGTAAGAGCTCCCCCTAGTGGAGGCTGCAGGAAAGGAGAAATGTATCATTTAATGAATTTAGGGATCGGAAAACAACAATCGATGCACAAATTGATTTAGAAATAATGTCTTTATATCTTACACATGCACACTTTTCATATCCTACATAAACAAATGCTTGTGCATGATTATATAAAATGATGTAGGTACATGGAAAGGTTTGGATGTCCAGGATTTTAAGAAAGCGGGATAAGGGAATGAAACGATTTATAAGATAAGGAAACAACCAATTCTCACTTATTAAACCCCCATCTGCTGCCAGTCCGGTGACCCAGATTCATCATTCTTTACGTGAACGATGCAGCCAATCCATGTCCTTAGCAGTCACGCGATATATTATTTATTACCTGTGATTGTCTGCAGTGGTTATAAGTTGGACGATGGCTAGGGATTCATCAGTACAGGACTGGAGGTGAGAGGGGAGGAAGAGGAAAGGGATTTAACTGGTGACTAATGGTGATTTTGGCCACATATCTCACATAATAGGAGAATAAAAGCCGATATTCCATATTAACAGGTCTATAATTAACCATTGCAGTGCAGACATAGCGCCACGTTAATCAGTCATATATAGACAACTCCATTTTTCGCACTGGTCACTGGGACTTATATCGTGTTGTATGTCCGTGACATTTGCATCATGGCCATAGCCCCCTACATCTCCTATAAGCCCCCCGATACGGCTCTGACATCTTACCTTGCCTCTCTGTATCCAGCAGATCTGGGGAATTCTTCATCCGCCTTCGCCGATCCGATCTTTACAGGGCAGAAAGTTTCTCTTCTTTCCGTGCCGGCTCCATTCCCCAGCATTGGTTTTGTTTTGATGCAGACATGAACAGGGACTTTGCCGCTGACCTATAAATACCGGATCATGGGACAGTCGGAGACCTTCTCCTGCCCCCCGTCACGTGGCTGAGCTATGTTTGGTAACACAATCAGGTGGATTACAGGAGAGGAATTAGAGGAGGCTGAAGATGCCGGACTCCTCGCTTCTCCGCGCAGCACGACAAGGGCTAAATCTGCTAGAAAACTGCAAAGATGATCTGCAGCGCTGCTCAGGAACACCAGCTGATTACAGCTCTGATAACTCCCGATACGTCTAAATATTGCCTGAAAATCTGAATATATCCTGTGCTGTCATATATAATGTGTAGAGATGGGGGCCATTATACTGAGTGAGGGACTGTGAGGGCCCCCATACTGTGTAGGGACTCATACTGAGTAAGGGGTCCTATACTAAGTGGGGGGCTCCTATACTGAGTGAGGGGCTGTGGGGGCCCCCATACTGTGTAGGGACTGTTATACTCAGTAAGGGGTCCTATACTAAGTGGGGGGCTCCTATACTGAGTGAGGGGCTGTGGGGCCCCCATACTGTGTAGGGACTGTTATACTCAGTAAGGGGTCCTATACTAAGTGGGGGGCTCCTATACTGAGTGAGGGGCTGTGGGGGCCCCCATACTGTGTAGGTTCTCTTATACTCAATAAGGGGTCCTATACTAAGTGGGGGGCTCCTATACTGAGTGAGGGGCTGTGGGGGCCCCATACTCTGTAGGGACTCGTATACTAAGTAAGGGGTCCTATACTAAGTGGGGGGCTCCTATACTGAGTGAGGGACTGTGGGGGCCCCCATACTGTGTAGGGACTCTTATACTAAGTAAGGGGTCCTATACTAAGTGGGGGGCTCCTATACTGAGTGAGGGGCTGTGGGGTCCCCCATACTGTGTAGGGACTCATATACTAAGGGGTCCTATGCTAAATGGGGGGCTCCTATACTGAGTGAGGGACTGTGGGGGCCCTAATACTGTGTAGGGACTCTTATTCTAAGTAAGGGGTCCTATACTAAGTGGGGGGCTCCTATACTGAGTGAGGGGCTGTGGGGGCTCCCATACTGTGTAGGGACTCATACTGAGTAAGGGGTCCTATACTAAGTGGGGGGATTCTATACTGAGTGAGGGACTGTGGGGGCCCCCATACTGTGTAGGGACTCTTATACTAAGTAAGGGGTCCTATACTAAGTGGGGGCTCCTATGAGTGCGGGACTGTGGGGGCCCCCATACTGTGTAGGGACTCTTATACTCAGGGGTCCTATACTACGTGGGGGGCTCCTATACTGAGTGAGGGACTGTGGGGACCCCCAAACTGTGTAGGACCTGACCTTGTAACCGAAATCTGGCGCTTCCACCTATTTGTGCTTTGTCCATCACCACAGGCGTTACCGTCCCTGGCTTAGTGGCTGCCTCATTGCTCTAACAGAACAAGTTTATGCTGGGCTTTAAAAGATAAGAAAAATATGGCTGTTTTCTCCTAGAAGCAACTCAGCTCCATTCCCTGTCATTAAGCCAGACACATGAAAAGTGTATTAAAAAAAAAGAACGGACATATTTTTCTTAACCTGAACAACCCCTTTAAATTACTTGTAATGTACATTAACCATAAATCGTACTGTATTTTTGAAGCTATGTTTGCATTGTTCAGACTTTATTTTTAGACATATATACAGGAAAGTATAAGGAACATATTCACTGTCTTGTCTGTATGATGCCCTCTATTCTGCATCCAAATTAACATTTAACGGGAACCTGTCATCAGGAATTACGTCCTCGAGCCATCGCCAACCTGCTATCGGTGGTGATCTTTTATTTTCTGTATTTCATACACAGCACAACTTCCGACACATGTGCAGTGCAGTGAGGTGTCTGACCGGCGCCATCTGTGCACTGCGAGTGCGCTAGAGATAGATTGTGTATGATGTACTGAGGGACATCTATGAAGCCAGGAAAGGGACTGGCTAGACTGTCTTCTCCGGTGACCGGCCAGACTGTCTTCTCCGGTGACCGGCCAGACTGTCTTCTCCGGTGACCGGCCAGACTGATTTCTCCGGTGACCGGCCAGACTGACTTCTCCGGTGACCGGCCAGACTGACTTCTCCGGTGACCGGCCAGACTGACTTCTCCGGTGACCAGCTAGACTGACTTCTCAGGTGATCGGCCAGACTGACTTCTCCGGTGACCGGCCAGACTGAGTTCTCCGGTGACCGGCCAGACTGACTTCTCAGGTGATCGGCCAGACTGACTTCGCCGGTGACCGGCCAGATTGACTTTGCCGGTGACCGGCCAGACTGACTTCGCCGGTGACCGGCCAGACTGACTTCTCCGGTGACCGGCCAGACTGACTTCTCCGGTGACCGGCCAGACTGAGTTCTCCGGTGACCGGCCAGACTGAGTTCTCAGGTGATCAGCCAGACTGACTTCGCCGGTGACTGGCCAGATTGAGTTTGCCGGTGACCGGCCAGACTGACTTCGCCGGTGACCGGCCAGACTGACTTCTCCGGTGACCGGCCAGACTGAGTTCTCCGGTGACCGGCCAGACTGACTTCTCCGGTGACCGGCCAGACTGACTTCTCAGGTAATCGGCCAGACTGACTTCTCAGGTGATCGGCCAGACTGTCTTCGCCGGTGACTGGCCAGATTGACTTAGTCGGTGACCGGCCAGACTGACTTCGCTGGTGAATGGCTTCACCCCTTAACTGTATACAGGTCTAGAAATACAGCCTTTAAATTTGCTATTCTGCAAGGTGCCGCACCTGCCAGAAAATAAAGAAACATCTTTGGGAACCGGCTACCGGACTGGATAAGAGGATAGTGGGGATTCGAGGGCTTATTTCCTGATGACAAAAAAAGGTAATTATAGGGACTTTGTCAACACAGAATGACTGTTCAAACTAAGTACCCACTGGCCAGTCGGTGCATTGAGGTCCGATTTATGCGGTCGTCTGACTGCACCCTAAATGTTTGGCTGCCGTGATGCACCGAGTGCCTGTGCTTGGTGTGAACAGTCATTCTGTGATGACAGACTCCCTTTAACAAATAAATACAATATGGTGTTTCCTTAGTCGTCGAGCTGACAGAGAAGAGCGACCCCCCTCTTTATCCAGTGCTGTACGGGTTTACTTGTCGGCAGCAGCATGGCGATGACGAAGTTGGTGGAGTGTCCCGTGGTGGACAAGGTGCCCTTCCGCTCACTGGTCTTGTAGAGTGGACACACGTACGACTTGGTCTTCTTTATGTCTGACTTTTTATCTAAAAAAGAGACAATAAAATGGAAAATACAATGATGTGTTAGCATTCAGACAATAGGGCAAAACCCCCTGCCGAATGGACATCACCCCCCTGACTGGAATTCCTACTCCATCCCACCCTTAATTACTCCCCCTTCTATCCACTCTACTTCTCTACCTAACTTTTCTTTCTACTCAGTTAAAAGTTTGTATTTTGTTACGACTGATGTG
The DNA here is from genome assembly GCF_039654945.1 of Dendrobates tinctorius. NCBI lineage: Eukaryota > Metazoa > Chordata > Amphibia > Anura > Dendrobatidae > Dendrobates > Dendrobates tinctorius. The sequence continues at coordinate 18,261,750 of NW_027361695.1, forward strand.
TACATCTTTTCCAGGGATCTACGTCAAAGATTTTGTCTGGGACTCATGAGTTTAAGCAATAAAACTTAGACGGACACTACCTGGTTTACTGCATAGCAACAAGTATCAAGCAGTAATATATGAGATGTGAATATACGATTAGTAAGATCAAACTTGAAATGTGAGAAACTAATAATGCGTGATCATATCAGTCACATGTAATGTTATTTCTCTTTGTTAAACCAATAAAAAGATGTTTAAAACAAAACAAAACAAAACAATGATGTGTTAGTCCATGTCAGGTCGGCCTTACAGAGATCAGTAGGGATCAGCAGACTCTTATATCTTATCTTCTCTGCCATTTCATCACCTTTTCCTAGGGTGTGTTCACACTGCGCCTTTTTTCAGTGGTGAAAAATGTGTTTTTGAACCAGAATACGCTCCAGGAATCGCTCCTTTTTTAGAGTATCTTTTGCTAGGTTTTTTATTATTTTTGCAGTGTTTTGTCTCACTGGTGGTCTTTGTGTGTTGTTTTTTTTTTCCCATCATTTTCTGGCTGTTTTTTTTTCAGTAATCAATGAAGAAACTGGTAGTTTATTTTTAAGTGGAAACGTAAAAAAAAAAAGTGCAAAAAAAACCGTCGCCTGGGGCGTCTTTTAGCCTTCCCATTGACTTTTATTGTAAAGTGTAGAGTATCTTTCTAATGGAATATGCTAGGAGTTATGGTCGGATCACTTCTTGTAAAAGTTATCCCCAATTCACAGGATAGGGGATAACTTCAGGATCACTGCGGGGTCTGAATGCCGTGGCCCCCAAAGATACTGAAAATTGGGTATTTTCCTGGCTGAATGATGGGGTGGTCGATCCTGCGCACGACCGCTCCATTCATCCACAGTGGGAGCACCAGGGATTGCTGAGCGCAGCGCTCGCCCGATCTTCATGCTCCTATTAGAATGAATGGTGCCGCAGTCCAACTCTGCTCCATTCAGCCACTGTTCTCTGGATTGGTGGGGACCACAGAGGTTGGACCACCAGAGATCTGAAAGTTATGAGATTTCAACTCTGAGACTTACAGAACTGTGAATGCAGTTGTGGACCATAATACACTCCGTAATGAAGAATCTGTATGTTATCTTATGTAGATCGCTTCTGCCTATATACTGAACGCTCATCTCTGGAGAGCACGCAGCAGCCCGGAGGCGATCCTCAGTATATCTCCATGTGTGCCGGTCTTTGTACAGCTGACCAGGAGCGTCTTTCATTGCAGCAAATGTAATATAGATCTATTACTAGCTCCGCTGAGCAAGGATTGCGCTCACAGTAGGGTCCCTGAATGTCCCGGACATCAGCAACATAGAGGTCACTGTGTCCTGTGATGACACGCGTCACTTTAATTGGGATCATACAGTTCATTCACAAACTGCACAACACAGTGATCCCTTATCGCCATTTACCATAGTAATTTCCTTTTTTTTTTCCATAATTCCAATGCATTTAAAAAGAAAAATGTAAAAACTTTACAATTTGTTTTGATTATAAATGTGTAACCATGGTAACAGAAAACACATGAACCTTGTGTAGTCTGATTCTGCAGTCATACTCTCCTTGCCATCTGTCTACTCCTTGTAAGTCTACCAAATGTTCGGGCTCCTGCAGCTGATCGCAGGGATTGTACTAAGCCATACATGGCGGATATATACTTCAAATAGCACGAAGGGGTTAAAACTACTGATTATTATTTATTTATTTTTTTTCAGGCAATAAGCTGGTGCCAGAGATGTCTGACAATAGCTTATTACCTTTCCCCATAGAAAACATATGCATGTTCGACTTAACTGAGCAATGTATAGTACAATACTGAGGATTGCAATGTATGGAGATGGGGCAAAAAGTAGCCAGAAAACGTATGAAGTGGGTGCTCCTGATCAAGTGCTCTTGAAGTGTGTCTGACCTAGCAATATAAAAACCACACAACGTGCAATTACTCTCACATTGGTGTAGGGTGAATTAATGACAACAGCTGCAGGGTCGCTCATGTGTTTCCTATTAAGACAAAGTTCTATATCTAACACTGCGGATTTAATGCCAGCTGGATCCGGAGTGTACAGTAATGTTCTCATTGTGGACGACTTCCAGATTCCAAATCATGTGAAGGACAATCCACAATTTCTTGTCCTTTCTTCCTGTGCGCTGAAGTAAGGTCACAAGCAGGACCTAGTGAAGGCGAGCTGAGTATTCCCAATTTGCGCATTTATGGCCTATCCATAGGATCTGCTATACATGTCTGCTAGTGGTTCCGCTCCCATCTCTCGGTTCTGCCTCCTGGTCCTGTAGAGGTGCCTGGCCATAGAGAGCTCTAGTGTGCTAGGGTATTTCTCAGAACTTCAACTTTGCGAATGTGCAGCCACTTCTCTCTTCCAGATTACACGAGACAGGCCCGTTCTCAGGATAGGTGCCGATCCCAAAGGTGACACCGGTGCCCCATCAGACATTTCTGGCATTTCCAAATGTCCGAGGTTGGATCTACGTGATGACTTCATGGACAGTAGCATCATAATGTTGGTACAAACCAAAGAAATGGCCATTTGCCTATTTTCCCATGCGGTGTCCATCAGCGTATCCACCATAAAAGCCACCCAGTAGAGTCAACAAGACAGATCCATCACCAGCAGAACTCATAGCTGTGCCGTGTATTGTACAAATGTCCTGAATTGAATGGGTAAATAGATTTTTGCCATGAGCCACTTACTTGGTTTTATCCAGATTATTGGCACGGAGTCAAACAGGTTCTTGGGGTGCTGTTCTGCGAGTACTCCACTGGAAAAACGGTATTAAGGAGAGAAAGAGAAGAATTAATATGAGAAAAAACACAACTTTTACCCATCTAATTAATATACAAAGATCATTGAAATGTTATTACAAAATTGGTGTTATAATCCCTTATTATAGGAGGGTTTTGCATCGTATTTTTTTCGGTGCAATGCAGAATTTTGGTTCTTCTTTGTAACGACCGGAAACCCACGGATTTGGGATGAATCTTTTGCAGACCAAAAAAAAATCAGGATAGTAGCTGAGGACTTGGTAATTGGTTATTTGGTGATGCAGTCTGAACAGGGTTCTAAGTTATAGGTGAAAAAAATTCAATTGAAGCATCAAAATGGTTCTCACGAAGTATTGGAAGAGTCATTGATTACTCCATTTTCAGTTTCATAAAAGAGGACTCCGGGCAAAAGTGATTGCGTTATGCCGAGTGCAGGGCTTGAGAGGGAGCAGGAGTGATCTCTTTCCGTAGCTATGCACCGCTCGTCTGATGACTCACACTAGGCATACCATGATATATCAATATCAGCTTTTGCTGGAAGATTCCTTTAATTTTTCATTACTAGTGGATGCAATTATATGATCGCCGGAATCTGCGGCAGCAAACGTAAGAAGTCAGGCAGGAAAAAACTAGGTGGAAAAAAAGCAGGGAGGTGTCAATCTGCCTTCCTATCAGACATAAGAGAGGAGTAAACTCTGTCTTTATCCTTGATGATGAATATATAATGACAGTGTATAAATCGTGCAGAGATTGGAGTCGCCGACCTCTCTTTGTCCCAGCGAGCTCCGTCTAAGAACAGCCCATTGATGTAGACTCCATCCTCTGGTGATGTGTCAGAGGTGTCCAAGGGCAAAACCTGGTGAAAAAGACAAAAGGCTCTTTGAGTTTATGATAAATTGCTTTATTACATGAAATCATTGGATATCATATATTGAATTTGCTATAGAGTCATGGCTGAAAGTCTACACATCCTTTAAATTGTTTCCAGAAAAAGGAGTACCTTGTACTTTTAACTTTTAGATTATTGACATTTTTCAACAATTTTGGTTCTCAAGTCCTCAGTCAGTTCTCTTCTCCTCTTTCTGTTCTCCATGCTTAGTGTGACACACACACAATGCAAAGATTGAGGCAACTTTTCCCTTTTTATCTGGTTTCAGGTGTGATTTTCATATTGCTTGTTACTTGCCACAGGTGAGTTTTTACGAGTATCACATGCTGGAAACAATTTAGGAAAGGGGCCAACACTTTTGTCTGGCTCATTTTTGGGGTTTTGTGTCTAATTTGCCTTTTTTTCTCTGTTTTTTTCTTTTGTGTTGTTACAATACACACAAAATAAACATGTGCATAACAAAACATGTGTAAATGCAATAATTTTCCTAAATTACTTTCGGCCATGTCTGTATTTATTTTTATTTTTTGGTCTGAAGGTCACATTGTTACACTGAGCCAATACCAAGAGCAAAAATAAAACTTAAATAGAAATTACCATTTGGGACATTTATTGCATTTCGTAGGTGCCGATTCCTCTTCCAGGCTCCCCACTTACTGGGAAAATGGGAAAATATGTTCCTTCTTTTACATTCGCACCATAAAAATGAATTCTCCATGCATGTGGCTCTCTCCATTCTACTTTATGGAAAGTGCTGAAATGCTGGAGTGTTTCACCGCTCCCATATACTATAGTGATAATACACTCTCATGCATGGCCGCCATTCTTTTCTTGATTGCCACAGGGGGGCCAGGGGACCCCCATTCTGATAGACATGACCATGCACTGTACTATTAGTTCTTACCCATCCTTAGTCCCATTTTACGTGCTGCTATGGTGTATTTTAGCATGAAAAATACATGTGAGCAGCGACCGCACACAGTCAAGCATGTCTGTGACCAAACGGTTGGGGGCAATGTGGAATGTCATGGTGGGCCGCAGTCTGTGCACCTTCGCTTTATAAAACTCCCTGTTCCAAATGCGTACATGTGACCCCTTCAGCCGATCATTAGCCTCACTGGTCACGCTATGACCCTGTAGCAGCTTTGTTAGCCAAGTCTTTTCTCTTTAAAGCATGGTTTCGGCCTATACTCTCCTTCCACGTAGATTGCATAAAAGGCGGCCAATCCCTTTAATGAATCCATAAGGACCAACGTACTCATGCGAACACACCTGAAATTCGTAACCTAGCAAATCAATGGGGATTCTGTATTTCCTGGCATAATTCTGCATGGCTCCAGTTAAAAATGCTTGTGTGAAGAAGAAGCCCGACAGCCAGAAGACGTGAGGCTTTCCACAGTCAAACCAGGTCTACAAGAAACCAGAAACATATGGCGGTATGTAATTAATAATGAACAGTGGCTCGATATCTTTCCTATAGCGCTGGCTAAAATGATTAATAATCATGCAATGCTTTACTGTGGTTGATGGAGTATGCTGTCAGTATGGGGAGATCTCCCTTCGGGGCGGTGTCGGATCAATTTTGCTAATCACTCTCTGATCAGAATCTGATCATGGTGTGATCCGATGTTCTTGGATGAGGAAAAGACAAGAGAGAAAAATGTCTCCATCTTCTTCTTTTTGTCAGTGCGTGCAAATCGGACTGCACTCAGATGTCATCCGATTTCAGTCCGATGGTTTCCACAGACGAGCCTAAAGGTATCACGTAATGCTAATAGAAGATGGCTTACAGCTGGGGCCTAAAAGAGGCAGCAGCACAAAGACCCCATTTATAGATGGGACGGGGTCCCAGCAATGATCACTCACCTGCAGGAATCTAAGCCGGGCCAGGAAATCACTGACATAACTTCCTAGAGGCTTTAGGCTGGGATAAGATCGCTTTGCCCAGGTTTCGGGAACCTTCCCTACGATTAAGCTGCCAGACAGGGCTTCCAGTTCGGAGTCCATGACCACCAGACCCTTGATGGCTTTCTGCAGGTTCTGGAGCGTTGTCCTTATAGTTCTGATTAAACTGGAAAGTATAAGATGAGACGTATTGAGTGAGAGCACGAGGACTAAATCAATATAATACACTGTGCCTCCATATAATGCCATCGATAACGGCAAAATGCCACTAATCAATAAATATTCATTACCTCCATGTACAGAAAATTATAAAACTTTTCCCTGCAGTGTTACGAGGATTAGTGTGCCCCCTGCTGGTAAATCCTACCCTGTATGTATGTATGTATGTATATTTGGAGTATAATTATTTTTATTTTTCATTATGTGGAATTTTTCATAAACGCTGCAGAAACGCACCTATTTTACGCAGTGTTTTCCTGCTAAGAAACGGTGCCGAGATTTCTGCATCAAATACTTAACACTCAAAACTCGTACACCAGGTGCCAGTCCTGCCCCCGTGAGCTTACAGTCACTCGTAAAAACCCCTTACTTGTTAAACCTCTCCATCTCTTGCACCAGCACTGTGTTCATACTCTCTTCATACCGCACCGGAAACTTCTGCAAAGCTGCCTCGATGTCAAAATCCTTAGGAAGCTGCAGAAATACATACAACATTAGGATTTCTTGTACTTATATTATTTCATTTTTCCATCTTTTTTATTTATTTATTTTTTTTTACCAGATTTAAAGAGATTTTCTGGGATTTGACAAAAAGCTATCCATTAGTAAGGAATGTTAGAAAACAAAGAATCACTTTTCGGCTTTTCCTGAGCAAATTCTGTAATTCTCACCCGAAAATTATAGTTGTCTCTGTGCTCAGGATAATGCCGTGTCGTCGTGTTATCGATGATTACTTTTTTGGCTGTTCCCATATTTCATTTCTGTATCCCCCTCAAATTCACAAGTTTAGGAAAATTTCTGATAAGTATGACATTTTCTTAAAAGGAATCACTACTCCTAACATATCCAATTCCATAGCGCCGCCACAAAGGATGTCCCGTTCATAATCACGCGATCGCTGCAGACGATCACTGGTGTCAGCAGTGATGCTGACATACATAGCACATGACAGCTGAGACCAGTGATTGGCTAAGGCAATCGTGACTGATGGGTGGGACGTCATTGCTCTAAAACAGGTGGGGAGCACCGGGGAGTCAGCATTGGATTCAACAGGTGAGTTTTGCTTGTAATTTTTAATTCTATAATATTCCCTAATCTTGGATAAGTTTTTACAGAAACCTCTTTAAGATGAAAATAATGGTATACCATATTTTAAGGACTACACAAATTCTTTAGTATTATTATCTTCATTTAATTTGTCTTAAATGAAAAAAACACGAAAGAGAATGAAGCAAAAAGCAAAACATTGATCATTTCACACAAAACTCCAAAAATGGGCCAGACAAAAGTATTGGCACCCTCAGCCTAATACTTGGTTGCACAACCTTTAGCCAAAATAACTGCGACCAACCACTTCCGGTAACCATCAATAAGTTTCTTACAATGCTCTGCTGGAATTTTAGACCATTCTTCTTTGGCAAACTGCTCCAGGTCCCTGATATTTGAAGGGTGCCTTCTCCAAACTGCCATTTTTAGATCTCTCCACAGATAGTCTATGGGATTCAGGTCTGGACTCATTGCTGGCCATCTTCGAAGTCTCCAGTGCTTTCTCTCAAACCATTTTCTACTGCTTTTTGAAGTGTGTTTTGGATCATTGTCCTGCTGGAAGACCCATGACCTCTGAGGGAGACCCAGCTTTCTCACACTGGGCCCTATAATATGCTGCAAAATTTGTTGGTAGTCTTCAGACTTCATAATGCCATGCACACGGTCAAGCAGTCCAGTGCTGAGGCAGCAAAGCAACCCCAAAACATCAGGGAACCTCCGCCATGTTTGACTGTAGGGATCGTGTTCTTTTCTTTGAATGCCTCTTCTTTTCTCCTGTAAACTCTATGTTGATGCCTTTGCCCAAAAAGCTCTACTTTTATCTCATCTGACCAGAGAACATTCTTCCAAAACGTTTTCGGCTTTTTCAGGTAAGTTTTGGCAAATTCCAGCCTGGCTTTTTTATGTCTCGGGGTAAGAAGTGGGGTCTTCCTGGGTTCTCCTACCATACAGTCCCTTTTCATTCAGACGCCGACAGATAGTACGGGTTGACACTATTGTACCCTCGGACTGCAGGGCAGCTTGAACTTGTTTGGATGTTAGTTGAGGTTCTTTATCCAACATCCGCACAATCTTGCGTTGAAATCTCTTGACAATTTTTCTTTTCCGTCCACATCTAGGGAGATTAGCCACAGTGCCATGGGCTTTAAACTTCTTGATGACACTGCGCACTGTAGACACAGGAACATTCAGGTCTTTGGAGATGGACTTGTAGCCTTGAGATTGCTCATGCTTCCTCACAATTTGGTTTCTCAAGTCCTCAGACAGTTCTTTGGTCTTCTTTCTTTTCTCCATGCTCAATGTGGTACACACAAGGACACAGGACAGAGATTGAGTCAACTTTAATCCATGTCAACTGGCTGCAGGTGTGATTTAGTTATTGCCAACACCTGTTAGGTGCCACAGGTAAGTTACAGGTGCTGTTAATTACACAAATTAGAGAAACATCACATGATTTTTCGAACAGTGCCAATACTTTTGTTCACCCTCTGTTTTATGTTTGGTGTGGAATTATATCCAATTTGGCTTTAGGACAATTCTTTTTGTGTTTTTTCATTTAAGACAAATTAAATGAAGATAATAATAACAAAGAATTTGTGTTTGCAATAATTATCTGACAGAATTGCAGGGGTGTCAATACTTTTGGCCACAACTGTAAGCCGCACTTTTCCTCCCCCCAAATTTGGGAGGAAAATGGGGGGTGCGTCTTATAGTCCGAATGCAGGCTTACCGGGGGGGTTGCAGCGGTAGTGAAAACAGGGTCCCTTACTCAGGAACTCGGCTGTGGCAGAAGTGTGGTGATGCTGCAGGCCCGTTGTCGGAGGTGACTAGAGAGGAGTGCATCATTGGTTTCCTGCTGGCCATTTTCCTGAAGCAGTGGGCCACTGGAGGAAGTGCGTGTGCAATTTGGGTTCTCTTCCCAGCCAAGAACTCAATCTGCGAACGTGCCTCCGGAGTCTGCCATTTTTCTGAGGCTGTGGGGTTCAAGGAAATGGCCGTGGGTGCACAGATTGGGATCTCGGCCCAGCTGAGATCGCGATCTGCGCATGCGCCGCCTCCAGCAGCCCACGGCTTCAGGAAAATGGCTCACAGCATTACACCGCTGGGATACCCCCTCCTCCCACCCATGGCCCCCAGCATTGCCCCACTTCTGCCGCCGCCGGATTGCTGAGGAAAGGACCATGCCTTCTGCGACCCCAGTCTACTGCTGCCGGCCCCCAAGTAAGATACCTTAAATATAAGATGGACCCCCATCTTATAAAAATCTTTATTTTCCAACCCAAAATTTGTGGTGTGTCTTATAGTATTTCATTGGAATTGATGATCGTTGATGATTGATACGAGGTCTCACCTTGCTGAGTATATCGTTAGCTATTTCATACAGCGTGTGATCGCTGGCCCCGGATGACCCTCCTTGACGACTTCCCCCTTGGGTCAGGAGCAACGATTCGAAAATGATCTTTGTTTGCTGCAAATCCTTTGATATGTCCACATTTTCGTGCAATCCGAAAACCTCTGGGTGCTGACTAAACGGGAGTCTCTGCCAGACAGGGAGAGAGATGGAAGAAAGTCATACAATACGATGTTCTGGGTAGAGAACAGGACGGAGTGTTAGAGACGGAGAGCCCGTAGTATCACTTTTCAGATTCCTCTGCTAATCTCATGTAAGGAGGGTATTTCAAGGTCCTATAGAGAGAAAAATGCTGCTTTAACTGATCCCAGCTCCAGAGCTGAAATCCCACAACATTCTTTTACTTTGGTTATTTCCATTCTAGGATGTAAACTCTTTAGGGCCAGGTGGCGTACATTAAAATGAGCACTGTCACTAGATGACCGCAAGTTGTTGAGAGTGTAAACTTCAACAAGCATGCTGACTGTTTCCAATAACTGCAGGCAGGCAGAACTAATCATATGCTTTCACAAATGACAGTAATCATGCCAACAGCAGCACTTTTGATGATTGTACATTGTATAGTGGAGTCTGACAATCACCTTGATAAACTCAATGTAATCGTCGTACGTGCCTTTAGGGGGCGCTAGGTAGTTCCCACTTGGAGAGAAGGAATAACGTGGATTTTCCACTATGTTATTATTATAAAAATCTGCCAGAGTGGTCAGAAGGAGGCGCCGGTCCCAGTCATCGGTCACACGACCTCCATAGTTGCACTCTCCGGTTAGGTACGATATGGCCTCAAATGGTACATGTTCATAATCGTTCACGAAGAGCTGGAAAAAAAAAACGTTATTTCATTACTATGAAAAAAAAAATCTGCACACTTTGTCAGGTGTGAATTTACACTTTAAGGAACTTTTAGGTTACTACTGGGTGTGCGCTGCCACTATAGCCCTTGTATATGAGGGTGTATTAAAAAGGATCTTTCACCAGTTTGAGATAGTTACACTGGTCACATCATGGAATAGTGGCTGCAAAAATAAATAAAATAATTCTAGTTTATATTTCTTACCTATAACCAAAGGGCCGTTACCAAAGATTTTTCACTGGGTGAGTACTTTTTCCCCTGCACAAGGTTGACCAATCAGAAGCAGGCACTGACATGTAGGATAGAAAAGAAAATGCCCCTATAGATGGTCTGACCTGGCTTTTTCTGTGTGATATCGTAAGACAGATCAAGAGCGGTGTACAACATGCTGCAGCTCTCATTTCACATCACTGGCAGATCTGTTCTTCTCCCCCTTAAACTGTCAGTGCTGTGAGATGAGTGCTGCAGCAAGCTTGGAATAAATGCAGAGAGGTGTTTGTAATATGTGTCATTACAAACACCTCTCTGCATTTATCACAGTTATCGGGAATAATGCCCCGATAGTGGGAACAGATTCAGAGTGATATGTGCCACATGGTGCAGCACTCATCTCGCAGCAGTGACAGTTTGAGGGAGAGGCGAGCAGATCTGACAGTGCTGTGAGATGAGAGCTGCAGCAGGTCGCACATATCACTCTGATTCTGTTCCCACTATCAAGGCATTATTCCTGATGCCTGGGATTAATGTAGAGAGGTGTTTGTAATGACACACTGTTGTGCATCATTACAGATCTTTCCATATCACAAAGAGAAAGCATGTTGATATCATGCAGGAGAAAAAGTAAATGACCCCCCAGTGAAGAATTTCTGCTACCGTCCACTTGGTTACAGTAGAAATTAGCATATTAGGAGTCCTAAAATGTACTTGCTAAAATCTCCACAATGGAGATGTGAAATTAGAAAAAAAAATTTGTGTTATTCAGCTCTGCAGCCATTATTCTATGATGTGGCCAGTTTAACATGCTCAAACTGGTGAAAGGTCCTTTTTACAGGGAATCGGTCACCAGGTCTTTGCCACCTATTCTGAAAGCTGCGTAATGTATGGACGGAGACCCTGATTTCAGCAAAGTATCAATTACTGGGCTGCTTGCTGTAGTTTTGTTAAAATCACTGTTTTATCAGCAGGAGATTATCACTAGAGGACTAGCAGACCTTCTGCCATGCAGCTCTCTATATTCATGATCTCTGTATAACCCATCCCCCACCACTGATTGAACGCTTTCTGCCTATGCACAGTGTACACAGAAAGCAACCAATCAGTGATGTGGGCAGTGTTATACAGAGCTCAGCATTCAGAGAACTGCTAGATCTTCAGCAGCTAAAACAGAGATTTTATCAAAAGTGCAGCAAACAGCCCAGTAAGTGACACATCACTGGAATCAGGGTCTCTGCCCCTATATTATGCTGCTCTTAGAAGGGATAGCAAAAGCCTAGTTACAGAATCCCTTTGAGAGGGTAGTGTCACCATATAACTGAGATATAAAATGTAACGTAATTACTTGTAGTTGCCGAATGCTGATTCTCAAATCAGACTCATTAAATCCATAGGGGATATTCCATCCCAAAGGACCAAACTTCTTCCTTTCCTGAACCAAAGCGTGGAAGAAACACACTCCAAAAAGTAACTTCTCCCATATCTAGAAGAAAAAGCAGATACCATGGAGTTAGACTTTCTATCCCTACCACGTCTCATATCATTAGATGGAGTCTCATACTTGCTCTTTTCCTGGGCATCCACTGAAAAATTCTATGTCAGAGATCGGGTCGGTGAGATAAGACTGCAGCAGATTGAGTCTCAGTCCTGTCGGTGGCTCATTTGTCATCTTCACACCGTTCTGGAGAATGGTCACCGGAAACTGGGGACATATAAGAAAGATTGGTAATTAATATTATACATCCCAGGTATCGGCATTTTTATAAATATACACTTTTTAAAAAGTCTTCCAACAACTTGCTGGTGCTCGTCATCCTAAATCTGGAAGGACTTTGGAAATAATCCTTAGTTCGGATTCAGAAGATTGTACGAAAACTCGGGCCAGTCATGTCTGCAAACTGTGGACGTGACTGGCCCTGTGTGAAGAGTGCATTCTTGTGTGGGGAAGATGACTTGACGGACAGACGTGACTGGTAGAAGGAGGGGACGGTTTGTGCACTAATGACAGAGATTGACAGGTTAGAAAGGTAACAGCAGGGAAAGACAGAAAAGGGAGTGCAGTACCGTGAAATGACCACAAGATGGCAGAGGAGAGTAGTACAGGATTTAACATCAGCTTAGGGCTTAGGAATCCGCTTAGTCATAGGGGGCGGGGAGATAGGAGCCCGGGTGGGAAATTCCCCTGTGAGAGAGGGGATAAATAGAAGAAGGCGGGGCTCGGGAGGAGCTCAGAAGGAGAAAGTGAGAAGAGCTCGGCCAGGGGGACGGACAAAGGAGAGACAGTCAGGGGGTGGCCCTGACCCGACGGACTGCAGTACAGGCAAGGAGAAGAGGCAGCCAGGGGGGAGGCCCTCACTTAACGGACCGCAGAACAGACGAGGCCCCTGGGGTACCGATTGGAAGACGACCTCGGGCAGGTGAAGCGCTGGGGGTAAATTGGTCTAGGACAGCCCCCAGTGAAAGATCCGCGAGGTGCGTTACTGTGACTGGAGCTGAAGAATAGGCACCCGGGCCTGGCGATACAGTGGTGTAAAGAAGCTGTGGTGCGTGTTTGGTGGTCGTCAGGAGGACGACAAATAAATCCGGAACTGTTACAAGTGGAAGCTGTCTCCGTCTCATCTTTGCCTTGTCTGGTAAGCAGTGGTCCACCCCCCTAGCCTGGCCCCCTACCACATTTGCATGGCGGCCCACCGTAGGATTCTCCTGCTCTCCAGTGGGCCAGTCTGAGCCGGAATACAGTAATACATGACAGATTATTATTACCTTGGGTGAAGGATAACTAGTTAACCACAGTCTGAAGTCTGGGTGACAGGTGTCACTGGTGAACTCCTCGCAAATCTTCTCCAGCGTCGGCATCCAGGACACGGCCAGGTGACAATTCTGCAGACAGACCCACGTCCCGTTTGCTGCGGCCTCCTTGATCATTTTTGCAGCTACCGGCCCCTGTCCCTGTCCTAGGGAGATGGCTTGGAACTTGTCACCTCCTCCCATATTTCTATCATTGGCAAATTTTAGCAAACCTGAAACAGAAGAGTTTCACTTCTTTATTAGCGATACAGGAATAGATCTATTTATAAGAAATATATAAAAAAATGCATTATGTACAGTGTAAACTGTACCAAAAGAGGAGGAAGAGGCGCAGAATATAAAAAGATTTTTCTATTTACTCCTCCTCCAGCACTCCTCAGTCTGGTCTGATGGGCTGTCTGACCTGGGGCCCCCTACAGCGCAGGTCGCCACGGGTTGGCCCGACGGGAACTTTTGCATTCAGGACATGCCAAAGTACAAGACCAGCGAGTGCTGGCAGAACGTATATGTCTTTCTATGGGGCCAGACATGGTTAGAGAAGAAACAGGGAGAGGCAAGAAGTGGTGGGTCGCCCTCCCAGGGCGGTGGGGGGTACTCGGTACCGTGCCCGATGAGCTTCAATGGGAGATGTCACGGCAGCTGGGACCCGGCCCGTGGCCCTGGGCACCCATTGTAAAAGGGGGAATTTTCAATGTGCTTATGATGATTAGAATGAATGAGTCGTGACACCACCTGTGGTGTTCGGCAGTGAATGATGTTAAGCCGACACTGCAGACAGATCCTCTGGGACAGATGGTGTGGTGCAGCAATGATGTTATAGCCCTCCACAGGCAGGTCTGTAGTCCCAGGGCAGTGTAGGTGAAGTGACACTTAGATGGTGTAGTGTCAGGCGCAAGGGAATGTAGCAGTGCCGGGTGGGTTGACGCAGGAATAAGTGGAGGACACCAGGGCATGTAGTTCCAAAGCTTTACTCACAGTCTGTTGTGGCACCAGAGCCCGCATCCATGCCGTGTCCTCCAGGTCAGGAGCTCAGCCAACTTCCAGGCAAGATGAAATACTTCTTTCCAACACTCCGCCAACTTATGTGCCTTTTCTGAACGTCTCCCTTTTGCGCCTTTTAGTGAAGTACTCCCAGTACTGAGTTACACTGGAGTTCCTCCTGTCAGATGTTCCTATGAACTCTACTTGTACGGCAGACAGCTGTAGCCTGCTTCAGGGACTCCTTGCTACCAAGTCCCGGCTCACTATCGTTGCTGTTGTGCCCCCAAGTCTGGTGTGGGAATAAAGTGGTCACTACTTCTATTCCTCCGGTGTCTGCTGCAGACCATCAGTATCCATACAACCTCGGGGACCGGACACCGGCCATGCGCTTAGAACTTGGGAAGGGTTCTGCCCTAACCCTGATCCTTGGTTCTCTTCTTCTCCTCACGTTCCGTACTAATCCTTTCCTTCTTATGGAGAGTCAGTCTTTCTATCAATGTTCCTTTCCTCTGCCAGCGGACCCAGGTCACTGAGGTCGGCTGCAGCACTTCCTTCATCCATCCCACTCAGGGATCTCCTTTCACAGACTGACCTCGTCAGACTCCTGTGACTAACTAACTAAATCCTATCCTCTTCCCGCTCTTTTGAGTGCAAACTAAACTCCACCCGCCTCCCAGCACGCTTCGTGTTCCAAGCAGGGAGCCACCAAAGTGTGCTTTGCTACACTACTATGTTGTGTGGGATGCAGGTGTTGGAGCGTGGTCAGGTGTCTCCACCTTACCTGAATAGTGGGGTACCACACCTCAGGAGGAGGAGCAGTACCTCTGTGGCGACTGAACCCTCAGGGGTGCCACAGGGGCAATGTATGGCCAGGAGAGTATGAGCCTGCCCGGGTCCATTGTACAGGGTCCCAGGGCAGGCAACCTACTTGACTGAAACCTGTACTGAGAAGTTGGAGGAGAGGTCCTGGTGACAGGTGCAGCGAAGAGCCCAGGAGAAGCTCACGGTCCCCTTTGTCTCTCTATGGAGCAACTGAGATTTTTTTTTTTTTTTTCAGAAACAGCGCCACCCTTGTCCTCAGGCTAACTGTGGTATTGCAACATAGCCCTATTACAGTGCATGTACAAACAACATGTGCATTGTCGGTCCCTCGGGACGGCTGATTTAGTTTACCTTGTACAGACAGATCAGTGCTCTGTGTGTTACTCTTGTGCAGAGGTTTCAGTAGTTTAGGAATAGCAGATACGCTTTTTTTGGTATTTTTACTGATTTTTTTTTTTTTATATACTTACTTGCCATTGGATCAGCTCCAGGAGACAAGACAAAGATGAGCGGGATTGTGGAATTAGAGTCCAGGTAGCTTTTAGATAAATCGAATGGAGGTGGCTCCACAAATTTCTTTCCAAGTTTGTCAGTCACGTAGTTGGTCACGGCCGGGCTCATCTAAAAGTACAAAAAAAGGAAATGCATTGCTTTAAGTATCGCATATTTACCAACACAATTATCACCAAAAAGTGGACAACCAATCACTTTTCTTTTTTTTATTTAACTTAAATACTTGTATTTTTGGTTTAAAATCATTTTTGCAAGTGGGCTTCATTAAATTTTTTTGACGTTTTGGTTCTTGTGTCCCTGCACATTCAGCTTTGATGTGGTCTGTGGTAATAAATCAGCTGAGAGGAGCTCAGAAAAAGACAAAACTGCCATAGTGAGCTCACTGGTGGATTCTCAGTTAACTCATTCTGCAGCCAGCAATATTATTATTATTAATAGATCTCAGTTCTGGCTAGTAGAGGGGTGTCCTGAGTGGAAGCCCTCCTGTCAATAACATCCATATGTTCTAATAGGTGATAGGGAAAGGGACTTTCTTCATCAGATAACTCCTATTTGTAATGTAATATGAAAGCAAATATAGGGCAACAACTAAAAAAAACAATGCTGGTAAAATTAAACCATAATTAAAAACAATGGACAATACATATTTCTTACCTTGTCTGGTCTGAGGCATCTCAGAATAATCATCTTCTGCAGCTCATTCAGCTTCTCATTATATGGATTAGGTAATGGGACATTATAAGGTTCCCTGCTGTCATACAACACGTGCCATTCATCGGGATTTTCAGTGAAATGTTCTCTGCATCCATGCAATAATACAGAGGCCGTGATGAAATACAATAGATTACTTATAGGCCAACACATTTATAGTAACCATAAAAATATAAGGATCCGTCATTACAAACACCGCTCTGCATCTATTCCAGGCATTGGGGAATGTATGATTACAGCTCTTATCTCCCAGCACTGTCATGCTGTGAGATGAAAGCTGCAGTTCTTCGATCAGTGCTGGTCACACTCAGCGCTCTGCATCTATCTGAGGTACTGGGGCATTATTCTCTGATCCCTTGGATAGATGTAGAGCGGTGTTTGTAATGACACACAGCTCTACTCTTCTTCCTCCATGCAGTAAGCGTTGGCAGTGACATCTATTTGACCCAGTCAGCCTAATCAGTCATACCCTATCACACAGAGAAAGCTAGGTCTGGCTTTCTCTGGTGGGTGTTTTCTATTTTCACCCTGTATGATGCCTCCTGCTTATGATTGGGCAACGGCAAACAGGGGAAAAAAGTAATTGTCCCCAAGTGAAAAATTACTGCTGTTTGTCCCCTTTGATTATAATGGAAGAGCTAATATCTGTGCAATGGACATGAGAAACAAAAACGATAAGAAATACGTTTTATTCAGATTTTCATGGTGGGGCCAGTTTAGCATATAAAATGCAGTTAAAAGTCCTCTTTAGGATTCTCTTAAGAAAAAAGAAAGTGTCCATACAGGTCCATGAATTCACTTGTCAAGTGGCTAATAAATTTGCTGAGAAGCAAAATGGCTGCAGTAAGGCTAGTTTCACATTAGCGTTTACGGCCGCAGTGTCTGGCTGCACACGGCCGCTGCTAAGCCCCGCCCCATCACGCCTCCGCCGGTAGCTCCACCTACGGACGCATGACGCTGCATGCGTCCTGCGTCCCCTATCTTTATCACTGAGGACGCAGGTTGTGCGCAGTATGCGTTTGGCGGCGTATGCGTCCTTTTGACGCTGCGCCGAGCGCACCAAATTGCAATCTGTTGCGTTTGGCGCTGGTCGGGGCACCCGTCAAAAGGATGCATGCGCCGCCAAACGCATACTGCGCACGGCCTGCGTCCCCAGTGCTAAAGATAGGGGACGCAGGACGCATGCAGCGTCATGCGTCTGTAGGCGGAGCTACTGGCGGAGGCGTGATGGGGCGGGGCTTAGCGGTGGCCGTGCGCAGCCCGGCGCTGCGGCCGTAAACGCTAATGCGAAACTAGCCTTAGAGGTGAGGAAGCATCGCTGTATAACCAAGTGACTGTTCAGTTTAAAGAAACCTATTTCTCAAAAACTAATTCCAATAAAAACGAGAGCACACAGAGCAAGCCTAAAATATCAGATCAGTGATTACTCCAGAATAATCAGAAATCAAACAAATGCATAGAAACAATAAATATTTAATTGATTTACACCACTATACAATAACAATTAAAAGTTGATCATTAAAATCAAGAAACAATGAAAGCAAGGGGAGGCTAATGAGAGACACAAAATAATGAAAACAAGAAGACAGAACAAGGGGTAGCCACTAGATAATAATAATAATCTTTATTTTTATGTAGCGCTAATAAATTCCGCAGCGCTTCACAGTTTGCACACATTATCATCGCTGTCCCCGATGGGGCTCACAATCTAAATTCCCTATCAGTATGTCTTTGGAATGTGGGAGGAAACCGGAAAACCCGGAGGAAACCCACGCAAACACGGGGAGAACATACAAACTCCTTGCAGATGTTGTCCTTGGACCCCAGCGCTGCAAGGCTGCAGTGATAACCAACTGAGCCACCGTGCCGCCCTAGATGACAGAGGACTACCAAGGAATGATAACAGGCATGTGTATATCCACAAAATTAATAATAATGCAATTCTGAAAGATAGATCTATAGAACTTTGGTGCAATGTAATACACAAAATTAAATCCGTGGTAATGATGCATTATAGTCAAACGTACCCACAAATAAAAATAGAATGTATCACCACATTCCGTTTGGTAATTTAGGACCATAACAACCCCTGTAAAAAGGGCACAACTGAAATCTATAAAATAGTGGCTACTTAAAGGTGCTGCGATCTATTGGAACTCTTACCTCATTCCCTTAAAAGAAGGTAAATCGGCTGCACGGCAAATCTCATCCCAGCTTTTATCTGGAAGCCAGCCCGGCGCCGGGTTTGCAACATTATTTTGCAGTCCGACACCACCAGTAAGTAAGAACATAAATTCTTGGTGTTCTATTTCCTTCTTTGCCCTAAAATTATAACGGGTAAAAAGTTAGTGGGGAAAACAATTATGTGCCCGTAATTTATACCGCCTGCTGGCGCTCGGAGGAAGACGTACATGAGGAGGTTGCAGCAGAGCAAGAAGGAGAACAGGAGCTTGTCCTTCTCGAAAAGAGAGCGGCACACGTTGCAGTATAAGTTATAGGTGAAGTGATCGTTCAGGTAACGGAGACGCTTTTCAAGGATTTTAGATTTGTTGCTGAAAACAAACACAGGAACATCATTATATATATATATGTACACATATTATTATTATTATTATTATTTATTATTATAGCGCCATTTATTCCATGGCGCTTTACATGTAAGGAGGGGTATACATAATACATACAAGTACAGTCATCTTAAACAATACAAGTCATGACAGGCTGAGAGAGGACCCTGCCCGCGAGGGCTCACAATCTACAGGGGATGGGTGAGGATACAGTAGGCGAGGGTAGAGCTGGTCGTGCAGCGGTTTGGTGGATCGGTGGTTACTGCAGGTTGTAGGCTTGTCGGAAGAGGTGGGTCTTCAGGCTCTTTTTGAAGGTTTCGATGGTAGGTGAGAGTCTGATATGTTGTGGTAGAGAGTTCCAGAGTAGGGGGGATGCGCGAGAGAAATCTTGCATGCGATTGTGGGAAGAGGAGATAAGAGGGGAGTAGAGAAGGAGATCTTGTGAGGATCGGAGGTTTCGTGCAGGTAAGTACCGGGAGACAAGGTCACAGATGTATGGAGGACTCAGGTTGTGGATGGCTTTGTATGTCATGGGTAGGGTTTTGAACTGGAGTCTTTGGGTAATGGAGAGCCAGTGCAGGGATTGACAGAGGGGAGAGGCCGGGGAATAGTAGGGGGACAGGTGGATTAGTCGGGCAGCAGAGTTTAGAATAGATTGGAGGGGGTGCCAGAGTGCTAGAGGGGAGGCCACAGAGCAGGAGGTTGCAGTAGTCAAGGCGGGAGATGATGAGGGCATGGACTAGGGCTTTTGCAGATTTTTGGTTGAGGAATGTACAGATCCGTGAAATATTTTTGAGTTGAAGTCGGCAGAAAGTGGAAAGGGCTTGGATATGTGGTTTGAAAGAGAGATCAGTGTCAAGGATAACCCCGAGGCAGAGAGCTTGTGGGACTGGAGAGAATGGGCAGCCATTTACTTTAATGGATAGGTCTGATATACATCATGACCAAGTGTAATAGTAAAACCTCACCTGTCCTGGATGGAGTTGATATAAAGGTTGACAAACCAGTTGAGCGCATACTGATACATCGGGTCAATGTTAGCAAGGTCCGCGATACTGAAGAACAGCACGGATGAATGTTTGGCGATGGACCTGTAGCCTTCTCTGGATTCTGCAATTTTTAGTTCAGTTTTCTCTGCAATCTATGGAAACAGACAAAAAAAAGTATAAAAAATTCTAGAAAACCAGCAATTACTATCCAAAAATACAACTTTATTAAGGACTCCTAGCTCAGCGCACCTGTCTTTTCAGATGACTTTGCAGAATACACTACATGAAAAATAATACAATTTCTGTTCATTATATGACGTGTATCCCACATTTTTATCACTAATTTCCCCCTCTACAGACACTAATTTTCAGTTGTCTCTGAGCTATTGATGTAGAGTGACTCCTATGATGTCTCCCATACACGGCACACACAGATATGATGGATTCCTGCTGTCCTGTCTGTATGTAGCACATGTTAAGAAGCAGCATAAGGATGAAGAATATTATACAGCAGTACTGAGCAGTGTAGAGGTGAATCCACCACTGAAATAAAACATTATTAGAAAACAGCAGGATGGCCTGTCTGTCTTCATCTGCCTGTTCTCACTCTTAATGCCTGTGCTCACTATCCTCCAGCCTCCGCCCCCTCTCTCCACAGATTTCAACCGGCAGCTGTAATCAGATCCCTCAGTGAGCTAGCAGTCTGTATTGGTTTGCCCAAGATGGATTTTACCTGTTTTTCAGAGTGGATTATGAATTTATTAAGTGGGGGAATGGGAGATGTGGAGAGAACTTGCTCATAAGTGGAGAAAGAAGTATATTTCTTGATATTAGATATATTACAGTGTTTTATTTTTGCTTATACTATAGATTTAGGCAAAGTTTGTTGGTCATTTAAAGGGAACCTGTCATTTTCAAAAGTGCTATTTTCCTGCATATATAGGGTTAATTTTCTAGTAAATAGCGTTAAAATGCTGCTTGGACGCTTTACTGAAAGTGCGGCTACGGCGAGGAAATTAACTTATATACTCCTGGGAGCCGCTGGACATGGAAGTGGACATGGAATGGTTACAGCCGGTTATAATCTCTGCTCGGAATGCTGATTGACAGCTCACTCTGCAGTGTGTGTGTGCAGCGTGTGTGCGCAGGGAGAGCTGTCAATCAAAGTGTCGGGGAGTAGCTACAGCCATATGATTTCTGTGGCCTTTTGCTCACCTGTTGCTTTTTGGTGATCTCATTGCTCATGATCTTGGCTGAATCCAAGATCTGGATGGCACTCTCATCTTCCAAGATGTTCCCTTCTGAGGACTGTAAGGTCTCCAATATCTTGTCTTCAATCTCCTTCAACTGTTTCTTATTGGCGGCTGATTGTAAAATTAAAGCGTTTCTCTCTTCTTCGAGCTCCGGCCTGTAATGAGGAAAGTATAAAGGTAAATTCTGTCACATAGAAAGAAAAAATATATATAATGGTAAAACTAAAGCAGAGCAGAAAACACAATGAAGCTTTGCTTTTACACGTGTATTCTTCACAGTCTTGGATCTCCGGGGGCACATGTCTGTCTTTATGGGGCATTTCCTCGGAGCTCATGGTGTGATCTTAATAATTACAGATGTATCTATTCGTATTTTTCTTCTTGGCTCCAGATATTTAGAGATGGGTGACAAGATCACACCAGCTTTGAAAAAAATATTTTAGGTAATGGTAGCTTTTCTAATTAAGTTCTAGGAATGTCCTTCTTCCAAACCAAGTTCTTGGAAATATTGCGCATTTTTCTAAAACAATATTTCGGAATCCATATGAGAGAATTATGAAGAGCGTTTACAACACAAGACATAAGGCACATTTTAATTATGAAAAAAGGAGCAATCAGCTCACCTGTCTGGCGGCACAGCAAAATACTCCTGTAATAGCAAAAATCCAACCGAAGGCCGGAACTCACATCTTAAAAGAAGAAGCCGACGCGAAACGCGCGTTGGGGGTTAGCTGTATCTCCCCACCAGGTTGTATATGGATTTATAATATTGTATATTGATCTGTTGATTTTTTAATCTTTTTCATATATCTTATGCTAGGATTGTGGTTGGCTTTACATAAAACTTTTTTATGACAGACGTAGTTTCACTGCATCACTTAGGTTTTCCCTTCTAACATAGAGCACTGTCTGCATAGGAATTTTCTACTGTCAATTTTGATCTTTTTCCTGCAACCATTTTATATGAAAATTGACCTTTTTATGATTATTTAATTGCATTATGTCTTGATGAATTCATTTCCCTTTGTATATTTGATGACTATTGTCTTTTGCATACACAGTGGGGAAAAAAGTATTTAGTCAGCCACCAGTTGTGCAAGTTCTTCCACTTAAAAAGAAGAGAGCGGCCTGTAATTGACATCATAGGTAGACCACAACTATGAGAGTCAAAATGAGAAAACAAATCCAGAAGATCACCTTGTCTGATTTGGCAAGATTTATTCTGCAAATTATGGTGGAAAATAAGTATTTGGTCATTAACAATATTTTGTTATATGTCCTTTGTTGGCAATGACAGAGACCAATGTTTTCTGTAAGTCTTCACAAGGTTGGCACACACTGTTGGTGGTAGGTTGGCGCATTCCTCCATGCAGATCTCCTCTAGAGCAGTGATGTTTTGGGCCTGTCACTAGGCAACACGGATTTTCAAATCCCTCCAAAGGTTTTCTATGGGGTTGAGATCTGGAGACTGGCTAGGCCACTCCAGGACCTTCATATGCATGACAAATTCAACAAATTTCACCCAACCATAAACTTGACATTAGACCACTCAAAAACAAAAATCAACTTCCTAGACACCACCATAAAAATCCAAAATGGTTCATTCCAAACATCAGTATATCGGAAACCAATTGACCGTCCCACATGCCTCAAATGGGACAGTTTCCATCCTAAACACATTAAAAAGTCCATTGTCTACAGCCAGGCCCTCAGATATAACCATATCTGTTCCAGTCCCAAAGACAGGGATGAACACCTAACCCAGCTTAAAATGTCATTTTTAAATCAAGGTTACCATTCCACCTCCATTGATGATCAGATCGTTAGGGCCACAAGGATCCCTAGAAGTCAAGTACTTCAATACAGAAAAAAAGAGGAAAATCATCGTGTACCACTGGTAGTGACCTACAACCCACAGCTTGAAATACTGAGAAAAATGGCTAAGAAACTTCACCATATCCTACACAAGGATGACCGGTTAAAAACACTATTCAAAGACCCCCCCTTGCTATGTTACAGACAACCTCCCAATCTAAGAAACATCATTATCCGAAGTTCAATGCCCTCAGATTCACCAAGAGGAACATATCCTTGCAATGAGAGAAGATGCAAAACCTGCATTCATATAGATACCAAAGACAAAATCCAAATTCCCAACACACAGCAGGACTATAAGATCCCCGGGACATTCACATGTTCCTCTTCCAATGTGGTGTATTTAATTCTATGCAATATATGTCCTGTAGGTGGCCTCTATGTTGGAGAAACAGGACAGAGACTGAGAGCAAGAATGAGGTCTCATTGTCATACAATTACAGACAAAAAAAAACCATTTACCTGTGGCGAAACATTTCTGTGATCCAGGACACAATATAAACAATATGAAAGTTGTCATTTTAAAAGGCAATTTTAAATCACAGAAACACCGGAGAGTGTGGGATCACAAATTCATTACAATCATTGATTCTATTCACACAGGACTCAATTTGTCAGAAGGTTTTATGGCCCATTACCATATCTGAGCTATCTCCTCCAAACAGCCCATTGATCTCACAGAACTTTCACACCACTGATGTAATATTACCTAATTAAGGATTCTCTCTTCAAGCTCAGTATTTGTTTATTGAAATGTCCAAGTATCACGCCAGAATGTGCTTTAAACTGTATATAAATAAGGTTTCTTCAAATATTTTGTTATATCAGCCTGATGAAGGGACATAAGCAGTCCCGAAAGCTTGCTTTCTAACACCATTTACTATTATTTGTTAGCCATTAAAAGGTATCACACCCACAAGATTCCTATTTTGTTTCTCTCACTGAAAGCACTTTATATATTTCAGGTGACCAAATACTTATTTTCTACCATATTTTGCAGAATAAATCTTGCCAAAACAGACAAGGTGATTTTCTGGATTTGTTTTCTCATTTTGACTCTCATAGTTGTGGTCTACCTATAATGTCAATTACAGGCCTCTCTCATCTTTTTAAGTGGAAGAACTTGCACAATTGGCGGATGACTAAATACTTTTTCCCCACTATATCTGCTTGCCATCAGATCATATGATTGATCCGTATTTATTTTTGAGGAATCCCATATACCCTTGGTGATGTGGCACTCACTGACACCTCTCCTTGTTTTAGAATATTTTTTGATGTGTATTTTTCAATAAGAAACTTTTACTTTTAGAAATCTATATACTCTCTGCTTCCATTTTTCTGTTTGGATTTAGTATTGTTGGAAGTGCGTATCACAGTGGACCACATACAGTTTTGTCGGAAATTTTTTTATTTTTTGTTTATCTTAATCAAAACGGTTCTGGCAGTCGCCTCTGCTACTGCGCAGGCGCCATTTTGCTAGAAATAAAAAAAATACGCTCCATCAAGATGGTGCCGGGGGTGCCTGCGCAGTAGCATCGTTCTGATAGAAAAGAACATTTTTGTGTTACTCTGTTGAGCACTGGTAGTGACACAAAAGTTTTTTTTTGCAGTTGGGCACCAGTAGAAAGGATCGAATTTCCCAAAATTCGTCTTGAGCAGATTTCCTTAAATTGGATGGCAGACTTAACTTGGTCCAAATAAAATTGGCCCAAATTGAAAGGATGTTTATATGCTCATAGGTCTCTCCAGACCCCAGAGCAAAATAAATGGATGGAAAGGGTTAAGAAGTGATAAAATTCACTATACCCTCCAGTCACAGACCCTCACCTGTGTTATGTTGCCTCCCTCACCGCACAATGGCAGTAGTAATGAGTGAACGTGCTGGGATAAGGTGTTATCTGAGCATGCTCGGGTGCTAAGTGTCTTCGGCGTGCTCGAAAAATATGTTCAAGTCCCCGAGGCTGCATGTCTCGCGGCTGTTTGACAGCCACAACACATGCAGGGATTTCCTAACAAACAGGTTTCTCTGCATATGTCACTGCTGTCGAATGGCCACGAGACATGCAGCCGCTGGGACTCAAACAGATTATTCATGCACGCCAAAGTCACTCGGTTAGCACCCGAGCATGCTCAGATAACACCTTATCCCAGCACGTTCACTCATCACTAGTGCAGAGGACTGGAGAGCTGCAACAGCGGAGGTGGCATAAGACAGTAGAAGGCCTAGGACAGGTGAGTATAATGTATTCTATTATTTTAACCCCTTCCTGACAGTAAAAAAAAATAATGGCAGACCACTAACCGCAATTTTGCGGGGTTCACGTGCATCGAATCTCAAAAATTTCAGATCCACCAGAATGGAAGTTTTCAGGAAAGTTGTAATGGATTGGATTTGTTATGGTTCAATTCTTTCCTCTCTAGTCATTCCAGAATAACCAGAGCCGAGAGTTAAGGTAAGGAAGGTCACTGGGAAGATGGCAGCCCTTGGGGTACCTTGATGACATGTGTTTCAGTTGAAGACACTTGGCATTGGGTCGTTAAGAAATACCCCTAGACTAGAGCAACAGTACCACCACTAAGCTGACAATGTAGGGACTGCGCTACTTGTGTTTTGAGTTTGAGCAGAATAATAGGAAAATCTTGAGAAGACACATTTCCAGGACTGCAGCAAGGACCACTGACCTCTCTTTTGCTACCACGATGCCAAGTAACTGATCTTCCAGTCCCTCGGGGGTGATCATAAAGTTTAGCAGGGACACTTTTGTTGCTAACTCAGGTAGATAATGAGGATTTCTGAGCTTCGTTGTGATATAAAATCTGAAGTCCGCAGAATATTCGATGATTGTTTCTCCGAGTCTGATGCAGTCCATGCCGCCTGTGAGTGCAAAAGCATTTCATTATCCGACGGGCGTAAAGGGGAATCAAACATGGAGACTTTAGAACATACATTTGTTCTTAGGGACAGAGAAAAAGGAGCTCTTTTATCCGCACAATAATCATACCCCAGCCGTAATTTTTATATATTGCGTGCTACATTACTTAAAGGGAATGTTTTAACATATGGTATGGCTGTATAAGCACTTGTATCCCAATAAAGATGATATCTTTTGTGTAGGGATCCGTCATGAGAAATCTAGAGTAGAAAGCCATATGCAAATCACACTGGAAGTGCACAAGGGGCAGAAACTTTGCAAGTGCACTGGCATGCCCCCATTGCAGACACGCCCCCAGTGCACTCACACGCCCCCAGTGCACATTCAGTCTGATTTGCATATGGCTTTTATGCTGGAATTCTCATGACTGGCACATCAGATCTCTACACATCATTTTTACTGCATGCGTGGCCATACAAAGCGGCCAGACCCCTAGTGCAAAGCTTGACGAGATGAAAATAACCCTTCAAAGGGGTCGTCTCATCTCGATAAATGGTTAACATTGCAAATTGCATGTAGAAATAAGCAACTTTGCAACTTACCCATTATTAAAAATCAGTTGCGCTCCTAAAGACAACACAAGACAACCCCTTTAGCACAATATAGCTAATTTTTTACATGCTTCACCCACAAGTGGGGTCACACAAATTGACAAATAAAAACACGGATGACACTGCTCTAATAGTTCGTAGGCAGGAACATCTAATGACAAGATGTGGATTACCTTCGTCTGTTCCAAGGAGGCAGAAATAGAGAGAATGGCGACAATAAAAAGTGATTAAAGAGAAGTGGATGAAGAACTGATGTCAAATTTTTTTCCATAACTAATTCTAAAAGGTTTTTTTTTTCAGAAAGACCACCCCTGTCTACAGTATATCCCCAATTAGGGCCTATGGGCACCGTAGAAGAAATTACCCCCTCTACACGGGCAGAGTCAGATGGGCATATAAACTGGAGCGAGATGTGAAAGCAGTGCACGGACTGGCTGGTGGCTCTCCCCACCCGAGTGTGACAGCTTCATGTATTTCTTTGGGTTGGTAGAGTCGCCGGCCAGTCCATGCACTGCATTCCGATCTTGGTTCAATTTATACAACTGTCAGACTGGCCCGCAGCTCTCCTGAACCTAGTGTGAAAGATTCATGTATTTCTTTGGGTCAAGAGAGCCGCAGGCCAGTCCGTGCACTGCATTCCGACCTTGGTCCGATTTATACAGCCGTCAAACTGGCCGGCGTCTCTGCCGACCCAAGTGTGACAGTTTCATGTATTTCTTTGGGTCGGAAGAGCCGCCGGCCAGTCCGTGCACTGCATTCCGAGCTTGGTCCGATTTATACAGCCGTCGAACTGGCCGGCGTCACTGCCGACCCAAGTGTGACAGTTTCATGTATTTCTAAGGGTTGGAAGAGCCGCCGGCCAGTCCGCACACTGCATTCTGATCTTGGTTCGATTTACACAGCCGTTGAACTGGCCGGCGTCACTGCCGACCCAAGTGTGACAGTTTCATGTATTTCTAAGGGTTGGAAGAGCCGCCGGCCAGTCCGCACACTGCATTCTGATCTTGGTTCGATTTACACAGCCATTGAACTGGCCGGCGTCACTGCCGACCCAAGTGTGACAGTTTCATGTATTTCTAAGGGTCGGAAGAGCCGCCGGCCAGTCCGCACACTGCATTCTGATCTTGGTTCGATTTACACAGCCGTTGAACTGGCCGGCGGCTCTCCCGACCCAAGTGTGACAGTTTCATGTATTTCTAAGGGTCGGAAGAGCCGCCGGCCAGTCCGCACACTGCATTCTGATCTTGGTTCGATTTACACAGCCGTTGAACTGGCCGGCGGCTCTCCCGACCCAGAGAAATACATGAAACTGTCACAGTTGGGTCGGCAGAGACGCCGGCCAGTTTGACGGCTGTATAAATCGGACCAAGATCAGAATGCAGTGCACAGACTGGCCGGCGGCTCTCCTGACCACAGCGTGAAGGCTTCATGTTTTTCTTTCGGGAGAGGATGCCAGCTAGTCCGTGCACTGCGTTCCGATCTCAGTCCGATTTATACAGCCGTCAGACTAGCAGGTGGCTCTCCCAATCCGAGTGTGACAGCTTCCTGTATTTCTTTGGGTTGGGAGAGCCGCAGGACAGTCCGTGCACTGCAATACAATCTCAGTCCGATTTATTCAGCCGTCAGACTGCGCCCTAATGGAGAGTGGATAACAGCTAACAAGCAATAGCCTTTGTTTGGGAGGACTAGAGCCTCTTATATGCCACGTAGATGACCACTCATATAAGTGGCCACCATACTACCTGCAGTGACCACTAACATTACAAAGTGACCACGTTCATTGAGAAATTGACGCACGTGCCTTGTTTAAACGTTTGCTTTAATAGTAAAGGCTCCAGTGACGGATCCAAATCTTCTCCCACGTTTTCCAATAAAAGTGGCGTCCCGAACTGTATGCAGTTTTCCAGGGTTCGCATGTAGTCCGAATCTGTCAGTTTGATGACGCTCAGTTGGTTGTCTCTCTCTGAATTCTTAATCCACTTGTTAGCTTGGCCCTGAGGGTCTATCATTAAAGGCCTGAAGAAGAGACACACAGGGGACATTCATCTTGGCTTTAACTCTCCTTCAAAACTCGACAACTAATATGTAATAAAACACTGAAAAAAAATAAGATTAATCATTTGTTAAAATCAACACAGTACTGACCAGCGTCTTGAGTTGCTGACAATGACTCCGTTATCTACCGAGAAGCTGTCCGTCGGTAATCCGGCGATATTCCAGGCTCTGATTTTGATCGGGTCACCGAGAGTCTTACTCAATGAAAAGTCATCGGAGCATGGAATGTTTTTACTCTAAAAAAATATATATATATATTGCCTTTAACTTAAAGGGGATTTCCAAGATTAGGTTTTTTTATGCTTTTGTGACGCCTCGCAGTTACAGGCCCCAATATTTGTTGATAGACTGCAAGGGTGATGTTAGAACTGCAGCACATATGACCTCTGCAGCCAATCACTGGGCTCAGCAGTGATGTCGTGTTAGTTAACACAAGACAGCTGAAGCCTAGGATTGGCTGCAGCGGTTGCACGCACCGATGCAGCCTATTAGCAAATAATGGAGTAACGCCGATTGTGTTATTTTGACCAAGACCAAGTCTGGAAAACCCTTTTAATTAATGCTAATAACACAGATCTTGTGGATGGGACTGAAAATGATGAACTTTTTGATTGGTTCTTATCAAATAAATGTACAGTATAGCACAGAAAGAAAGAAATACCCCCCTCCCGATACATTCACCTTGCACAGCTTGCTCCATTCTCTGGTACATTCTTGCCGGAAGCCGGCCGTGAAAGCTCCCAGGTAGGCAATGACGCCGGCAGATACCAGGACGTCTCCGGTGAGATTATCATACATGTTTTGAAGTGAATCAGCAGCATTGGACCATCTAATGATCGACGCGGTAAAAGAAAAAAAAAACAGTGCTAAATACAACATCCAATATCCATAAAGAAAGAAACAAGTAGCATAATGCCAACAATAACAGGGCAGATGCTGGTCCTCATAAATGATATCTAGAATTTATAGGTTAGTGGTAAAATATAAATTGAGAATGAAAGTGTTTTTTTTTTTTCATAAATCCTGTTTCCCAGCTTAATTTTGTTTTCTAAAAATGCGCCATACTCACCCTTCATGGGTCCAGTGCTGAGTCCCCGCCACTGCCCCCGATGTCGGTTATTGTCTGCAGCGCTGATGTCACGTCGCCAGCATTGCAGCCAATATCTGAGCTCAGTAGCTCTGTGTGAGTGGATGGCAAGAGCTGCTAAGCTCACTGATTGGTTGCATTGTGTCTATGTGATGTCATGGCTGGACCCAGGGATGGTGAATAAAGCACATTTAGAGGACAGAGGTTTTCCTTGGGATCGCTGAAGATCCATCTGATCAATGGAAACCCCAGCAATCCCGAGATCAATACTCTGGAACTGGAGAATGAGGCTACGCTGTGCCATTTTGAATGGAGCGCAGGAACGCCTGCTTGGACGCTGCTCGATCCTTTGTCTATAGGACTGCTAAGTACACAACTTGCCCATTTACAGCAGTTCCATGGACAATGAATGGAGCAGAAATTGAGCTCCGTTCTAATCAAAAGCCCCTTTCTCGAGATTTAAGATCTTTGACCTTTAGTTCATGGGAGATCCCTATGGTTAGACTCCCCCACGATCATCAAGTTTTCCGCTATAGCAGCCCTGGGCAAACTGCGGCCCACAGGCCACATCCGGCGCTCCTCAGGATGCAGACAGCGGTAAATACATTGGTGGAGGACAGGGCCGCCGGCTCCATCTTCCTCTAATTAGCGTGTGAGATAGCTTATGAAATGATGTCATTTTATCTCCCGTTGAGACTCATTGCACAGGATATAGGATCAGAGAGTCGGGGTAATGGGAGCAAGGTGAGTATGTGTTGCTGTTTTTTTTCATCTATATGGGATAGTTGAATGTATATACAAGGCTGTGTGAGGCTCACACTGTATATATTGAAGCTATGTAGGCTCACACTGAGTATAGGAGGCTATGTGGGGCTCACACTGTATATACGAGGCTATGTGGGGCTCAAAGTATATATTGAGGCTATCTGGGCTCACATTGTATATAGGAGGCTCTATGGGGCTCCCATTGTGTATAAGAGGCTATGTGGGATTCACTGTATATATGGAAGCTATGTGAGGCTCTCAGCATATATTGAAGCTATGTGGGCTCACACTGTATATATGGAAGCTATGTAGGGCTTACACTGTATATAGGAGGCTATGTGGGGCTCACACTGTATATATGGAGACTATGTGGGGCTCACACTGTATACTGTATATGGAGGCTATGTAAGGCTCAAACTGTATATATTGAGGCTATGTGGGCTCACACTGTATATACAAGGCTATATTAGGCTCATGCACTGTATACAGAGGCTATGTGGAGCTCACACTGTGTATACATGTATATGGAGGCTATGTGGGGCTCACACTGTATATATGGAGGCTATATGGGGTTCACACTGTATATAATGAGACTATGTGAGCTCAGATTGTATATATGGAGGCTATGTGGGGGTTACACTGTATATAGGAGGCTATGTGGGGCTCACACTGTATATATGGAGGCTATGTGAGGCTCACACTGTATATATGGAGGATATGTGGGGCTCACACTGTATATACTGAGGCTACGTGGGCTCATACTGAATATAGGAGGCTATGTGGGGCTCACACTGTATATACGAGGCTATGTGGGGCTCACAGTATATTTGAGGCTATGTGGGCTCACAATGTATATAGGAGGCTATATGGGGCTCCCGTTGTATATAGGAGGCTATGTGGGGTTTACTGTATATATGGAGGCTATGTGGAGCTCACAGTATATATTGAAGCTATGTGGGATCCCACTGTATATATTGAGGCTATGTGGGGCTTACACTGTATATAGGAGGCTATGTGTGGCTCACACTGTATATATGGAGGCTATGTGGGGCTCCCACTGTATACTGTATATGGCGAGTATGTGGGGCTCACACTGTATATACTGATGCTACGTGGGCTCACACTGTATATAGGAGGCTATATGGGGCTCATACACTGTATATAGAGGCTATGTAGGGCTCACACTGTATATACGGAGGCTATGAAGGCTACGTGGGGCTCACACTGTGTATATTAAGGCTATGTGTGCTCACATTGTATATAGGAGGCTATGTGGGGCTCACACTTTATATATATGCGTGCTCATACGGTATACAGGGGGAATCAGCATACTTAATTCTGGTCAATATTAAGTGATAAAATTAATATTACTACAAAAAATTATAATTAATATGTTCTTATTAATACTGAGCAGAATTAATTTCAGCCTATTGGTTCGACCCTCCACAACAGTCTCAGTCTCTCATGTGGCTCCTCGGGAAAATTAATTGCTCACTCTTGTGCTCTATAGAATAGGGGATAAATTGTTTCTTGGGAATAACACTTTAAAACTTTTACTGCACTGAACTGCAAGCATATGCTTAGCAATTAGGCATGATGTGCAGAGAACCTAAAAAAAAGTCATTTTAACAAGACAAACCTGTGTTTTTCTCCACCAAGCCCTCCTATCAGCTTCTCTGCTCGTTCTAGTTTTTTAGCACAAAGATCTACTTGGAACTCAAGTCGAACTTTCTCCTCTGTTTTTTCTCGAAATGTCTCCTGGAGGGCGGCGAGTCGATCTTCCACTTCTTTCAGTTCTGCCCTCTTCTGGTTGAGCACTGACATTGTTTCAGCCAGTGACTGCTGGGCCTCTACTAGACGAGCTTTCTTGGGTGCGACAACCTATAACATGGCAGATCATAAGTGAGAGGAACATGAAGAAGCCTTAGAAGGTGAATATCCGAGGCGCCAATTTATCAGTCGTGACCAATCCCGCTACCTTTGCCACTCTGTCATAGACTTCCATGGCGAGAATCCATCGGCACAACCCTTCGGCTGCAGAAGACGCTTTCACTACTTTGGCCGGATCAAAGTCGGGATTGGTGATATATTCACTGCGGATCTTCTGCATCACTGACACCTGCAAAGAATGAAATTATTACATACAGAGCAGGTATAGTCTTTGTTATTAAAAAAAAATATATATATATATATTTTTTTATTTACTGGAATATTATCCTTGTCGTATTCCCGCAGGTCTTTGAGAAAGTTCATGTCTCCCAGCACTTTTTTACTTGGTCCCCAATAATCAAGTATCTAGAAAATATTAATAATTATAAAAATTAATATAAAATCACATCACTGACCACACTATAGGAAGCGATTACCTTCTGTCCCGTCCCTGCCGGGTCATTAATCTTTTCTGGTTTAACTTCTTTCATGACGCAAATAGCAGCCATGACGAGCTTCACCCCCGATGGGGGATTCTTCATGGTTTTTACAATGGTGATATCTGCTGGCTGTATAGATAGTAATTATCAGTCTACATTACTATGATACTAGCAGATAAAGTGGTGTCTCTGCAGATCTTACTTTCAGAGTGTCCAGGGCAGACATGGCCGCCTCCAGGGCAGGAATGGCTTCTGCCAATTCACTTTCACATTCGTTTTTTAGCGCTTGGGCCTCGGTGGCTTTATGGGTGGCCACTTCTTCATCTGATCGGACCACTTTGCTTTTTGCTTCCACCTCCGCCGACTCTTTTTCAATGATCTATAAAGATAAGACAAGTTGTAAAGACAGTTAAGACTAAAAAAATAAAAACGTAAACTACAAGGTCCAATTTCTGTGCAATATATTTTCATGATATAAAACAATTATTCATTTTACAGTGAAAAATGAAATAATTTTCCGCAATAATTTTTCATGCTTTTCTTCAGGGAGTTGAGTACGATTCTTCACCCATTTTTTTTTGGTCCGTGTGAAGATTTTTACCATCAATTTTCCTGTATGCAAAAAAAACAACAAAATCCGGTCTTCTCCTACCCATTAAGCAGTAAAGAAGGGACGGCATCGGGTGAAATGTGTCTGCTGTCCATTGCTTCACAGATCCATAGATTTGAATGACTGATTTTGATCCGTGGCTTGGAACAAAATCGGACATTTCTCAGTTTTGCTTCGCAATTGATCCACACAAAAAAAGCCCCCAGACAATTGAACAGCCCCCTAGACTACAAAGGGTGCGCGTTCTCTATGTGAAAAATGGTCGTGTGAGGGTCCTAATGTGTATGGCGTTACATTATTGACCTGTCTGCATGTCTCTGACGAAGGTTGGGGTGGATCAAACTTTTGGCCATCTTGTAAAGTTTGGCACCCCGGAACATGACATGCTCATGCATCCATTTCTCCACTGCATCTAACTAAAGAGTGCCGTGGTCATTCTTATATTATTGTTGGGATATCCATCCCACCCCTGAGCACCACCATTCACCATACCTTTTCTAATCTGTATCAGATGAGTAGAGTTGGTGCAAATTGATTCGCAGGACACGATCAGTAATCTGTGGCCGTCAGACAGGAGCCCCGAGTAATTCTGCTTCCTACAAGGGTCTGACAGCGGCTGCCGGCTGGTCTTTCTCTCCCCTTTAAATAATGGCCTGGTTGGCAGGAATCTTAAGGATATGAGAACCTTTAACACATCTCTTTCAATTTCTGAATTACTGGCCTTGGTGTTATGATGAGTCACCGAAGGAGGAAAAAACAAAATACCAGCTAAGTCCAGAAAAACCAGAGAGGTTGGCAGCTAACGGATTGCAGACCCTTGGACCTATCCACAACAACTAGCAGTAGCCGTGGGGGGTTCCTACGGTGCCCTAGACCCCTCGATCACAGCCGGAGAACTACAAAGCCTAAAGACAGAAAGGGGAAAAACTAAACTGCCCCAGAGCAGACCCCAAAGCAATAGGCAGCCCCCAACATATAATGACGGTGAAGCAAGATGAAAACACTAACACAGATAGAAAGATAGGTTGAGCAAATGATGGGGCCCAAGCTAACTACATAGGACAGGATAGGAAAGCTGCTGTCTGCCATCCGCAAAAACCCTATCAAAATGAGCCAACCGACTGATAGGAAAAACAGGCCCTGAAGTCGCTACGCTTCAAAAGACTATATCAGCACTCAGGTATATTCTGAAGACAGAGCAAAAGATCAACAGATCAGAGACAAAAATGGAATTCAGCTCATCCCCGGCCGGGGATGGCAGAACTCCCAAAAAACAAGGCAAAACAAAAACAAAACTGAAGAGTACAAAGCAGAGCAGAAAAACTTAGCTTTGAGATGCAGGAATCAGACTGGTCTCCAAGAATCCAGCAGGAAAATCACCAGCCAGGAAGAAGGGCGTCAGCTGCCTTATATCCAGTCCTCAATTCCAGCCACCCAGTCATCATCTAGCTGCCCAGGTGTTTGGTAATCAGCCTCACTACCTTCCTTCACCAGAGGAGGGAGTTCATCAGACCTCAATGGTGAAGGGAAAAATGAACTCACAACACCTTGGCCAAACCTGCTCACCGTCACCTATTACGGTAGGTTCACACGAAACTTTTTTCTCCATCCAAGAAAAACAATCTGATTATATTCCGCTTTAGTTTGGATTGCTCTATTCTAACGGTCTGTGTCATCCGTTGCTGTCCGATGTTTTTCACGG
Source organism: Dendrobates tinctorius (assembly GCF_039654945.1). Lineage (NCBI taxonomy): Eukaryota > Metazoa > Chordata > Amphibia > Anura > Dendrobatidae > Dendrobates > Dendrobates tinctorius. Next base: position 18,296,677 of record NW_027361695.1, read on the forward strand.
ACCCATTGGACCCACAGACTGGCATTGGTGATTTTGACCTGACACTCAGATCAAAATAAGACATGTTACCGATTTGTTTTTCCTTGGATCACTTAGTCCAAGGAAAGAAATGGGCATGTAAAGCACATAACCCGTGCACATTTGATGTGTGACAAATACAAATATCATAAAAAAGCCAGTGTTACTGTATTCTGCATCGCTGATGTTCACTGCGAATATCACAATCACCTTCATCATATTTGCATTTTCAATCTTGGCCTCTTCCAGTTTGGGCTGTAGGTCGACCAGCTCCTTCTTCATTTCTCCAACCTAAGTAAAACATAGTAATGAATAAATGATAACTTAGGGACTAGAGGAGTCTCCGGTGTCTGTTATTGTCTGCAGCGCTGGCGTCACGTTGACAGTGCTGCAGTCAATTAGCGAGCGAAAGCTGCTCCGCGCGGGAAGGCGGCATGAGCCGCCGAGCTCGGTTATGGCTTGCAGCCCTTTCTATGTGATGCCAGAACTACAGACACAAATAGATTACGAGAGCAGCGCCGGACCAGGGGAGGGTGAGTAAGGAACCTTTTTTTTTTTTTTAGAAATTGCAGCTGAGGGAAAGGAGTTTTCCAAAATTGTAAAACCCCTTTAAATAGAACCCTGATATAAGGCTCTGAAAAGGAGGCGGAAGGGCCTAGGAGAACCATATATAATGTCCCCGTTGATAGCAGTTAGTTTACAAAACTGGGTAATTCCTACTTTTGGTTATTCCTTCTCTAAAGACTATAAAAGGCATAAACTGGCACAATGCAATCTGGCCACATGATTTTATAGATTTTCTTTTACCTTATTGTTACAGGAACTATACCTGTGGCCATTACTGTTAGTTGTATTGGAAAAATCCTGCTGAACAAATGGTAGGGGTGGAAATCACCCTAATACCAACCTGAGACTCAGCGAATGCCAGCTTGTCCAACCCATTTGTATATCTCTTTTTTGCTTTCATCACGGTGTCTCGCTTCTGAGATAACAGCTGTCGGAAAGCAGCGATCAGCTCAAGGTAAGACGTCGGTGTGACATAATTGTGTCTTCCCAATTCTCTCAAAAACCTGAATAAGGTAAAATAAGCATCCATACAGTAGTAAAAGCATTCATTTTACTTTCTATACAGAAGTTTTCATTGGGCTCCTGCCACGTCACACACTGCAGAAATTGCTGCTTGCATGAATCGCTTGCACCAGATGATTTTGTCAGTATAGAACAATACAATAAGATGTGGTTTCCGTAAGGTGACCTGATTCACTTCATTACACCGCTGGAATGGCGCCGGCACCGGACGGGAGTATAAGGGCGCAGTCAGACTGCCGTGTAACACGGACGAGGATCGCATCACAATGCTCGGACTGGCCATCGGCTATTCTCACTCAAGCCTGACAGATGCATAGAAATACATGCTGTCACACTCCAGTCAGAAGAGCTGCCAGCCAGTCCAGGCATTGAAATATGGCTGTCCGTGTTATACGGCCGTCTGACTGCAGACTAAATGTTATTATTTTACATGAAGGAAATATGAGGCTTTAGTAGTGGACGCACTCAATAGGGAAGTGTTTCCTACTTTCACAATTATACTTGAACAGATCCATAATACAAGAAATAGATGAATTACTTGTCTGACAACGCTATGGCAGATGTGTGGAAGTATTTACAGATGGGAACCACTTCCTGGTGCTCAGTATTGGAGAGTTCAAGGGTTTCCAAAAACTTTACGGCCACCCTCTCGAGGGCATCTTCTGGCCATGGCTGTAAGAAAAGAAAACAATAAGCAGTCAATGAGCGAAGAACTGAATTTCTAACAGTCTAGAAGTGTCATCGTGCGGTCTCTGAACTCACCTGGAACCAGTCAATAGTGCAGCAATTGATAAGTGACGGGAACTGTCGGAGGCGGTTACGAAAAGCATCGCCAATTGGGCTGAAAGCCACCACAATGTGAAGGTTTTCCTTGCAGCGGTTCACAAAAAAGGCAAAGAGAGCCAACGGGCTGAGCTCGATGTTTCTATTTCCAGCTTGGGCGGCAGGACGAACTCCCTGTAATCATCAATATAATCCGGGATAAAGGAGGCACGAAATGAGGAACAGTCAACTTTCTGCTTTTTATTCGCTGGAACATTTGTTTTTACATTATTTTTCACAATTTATAGAATTTAACATAAAATAAAGAATCAGAGAGATTAGAGAAGAAGCTGGGCCGACAACTGATGCCTGACTAGCCTAACGGTGCCCCCAGCCATCGTCTCCTATCAAAACTTAAGTCGATTGACAGGTCTTTCCCGATCAATCAACTGGAGTGGAGCAGAGAGAAGACAGCCACGGTCCGTGCCGGACTAGTCAGGTCAGTCCCTATAGTCCTCATCCAGTTTTTCAAAGTTTTCTCTAAAATGCCGAGTGATGTCTGATTTGTATATAGGAGATTGGCAGTCACTGATAACACTTTACCTCCATTATTTCTTGCTTTTCATCTACGGCAAAAAGATTTGGAACCTCCCCGGTGTTGAGCAGACTGTCCACATCCTCCAGGAAGGCCTCCTGTTTGATTTGAGTGTCAGTGATCAGGAAAACCGTCTTGTGTCCTTTCATTCCTGCGCTCCTCAATAAACTCTGAAAAGAAGGAACCGCGGAGGGAATATTACAACATGGCACCTTGCGTGCCCACATCAACCATCTTCCTGAAGACTTACCTTCAGGTCCTCCCTCCATTCATTCATACCATAGCTCTTTGAAATCTCAGGTTGAAAGATATTCATTTTTGCCATAGATGTGGCCAAGCGAGTCAGCGACTGACGTCCGCTCCCGCCAACCCCAACCAACAGGGCGTTACCCCCGGGCTGCTTTAGGATCCGACAAATCCGAGATAAATGTTCCAATACGTATCTGTTTTTGGAGAATCCAGACAAGATGGAATGACATAGCAAATAAGCTGTTATTGCTACATCTGACGGTACATGCAAATGATGCCGTGTCGGACTGGGTCAGTGCGGGGACAGGCTATTTCTGAATGTGCCCACCACGCAGGTCCTGGAGGTTTAGCATGATATCCGTCGGAAAGACAGAGCTCATAGCGATCAGTCCTGATGCATCAAGTAACATGCATGTTTGGCTTTGCTGAGCATGTATGCTATATCTGCACGTGCAAATAAGCGCTTCTCCAGAAGAAAGACAATGTCTCTCTAGTGCCACTTATTGGAGGTAGCTACCCTAGAAGTCAATGTCTGACCCTTTACAGAGCTTATCCTGACAGGTCATCAATATCTAAGTTTGATAACTCAATTAAAGAGTTGGATATTGACTTAAAGCAGGGTGTACAACATTTTTTGGTCAAAAGGTCACATTGCCATACTGAACCACTGCCAAGAGCCGCAAAAAAAATTTAAAGGGGTAATAATATGAATACATCACCAGAACCACTGTTAGTACATTAATACATCCCCAGAACCAAGTTTTGAGTTTTTTAGATGGATTTGGAGAGTTTATGCTAAAAAAAAAAAAAACAGTGTGGACACACACTAACTTAAACCGAGTTTTTGGAGCAGAAACTCGCCAAATCCTCTTCATAATACCAAATCTCTAAGCTTTGAGAATTTTTACGTTTTAACATAGCCATGAAGCATGTTACAGATAGCTACATGTGTACAAGATCAGAACCATCGTCAGCATGAATGCAGCATGGGAACCATTGTCAGCACATGAATGCAGCGCCAGGACCACCGTCAGTACATGAATGCAGCGCCAGAACCTCCGGCAGTACATGAATGCAGCGCCAGAACCACTGTCAGTACATGAATGCAGCTATATTGTCCTATGTTGCTTATCTACAGGCCAATTACAGGCATACCTGAATATAACAAGGTTCATACGGGTTTTGTGGGTCTGGTTGTATTCATCCAGACATCTCTCCACAACATCGTTGAACTGTTGCACACTTGGTATCTCGGCATACAAACGTTCATCGCCTTCGAGATCAGGATTCATGTAGTCGCCAAACAGCAAATTTCTAATATCTTCCTCTACGAGCTGCAAAAAATGCCCCCACAATTATGTATCCGATTATTACAGAACACCAAATATTACAGTATCACAGCTTGTGCAATGATAGCAAATGTATTTTACACTCTATGTTACATTGCAATTCCCAATCCTACCAAGGATCTGCCGGTCCCAAACTAACAGGATCATAGATGGGTTATGAGGCTATGCTAGTTCAATTCAGGACGGTCGGCCAGGGAATTGCATCCATGACACGACGGACTGTAGAATATATCCGCTATGTGGACGTCTGATTCTAGCCTAGACAGTATTTCAATACTTACAGGTTTGTTTTCTTGCTTTAGGTTATCAAAAACAGAATCGAAACTTTCTTTGAAATGATCTTTCACCACATCTTTCAATAGTCTGTATAGCCAGGATCGGTCCTGGTCGTCGACTAAGCGGTCATAAAACACCCGCAGGACTTCGTGGACAAAGAGTCGCACCATGACGCGTTTATTTTCCGTTGACTGTTTCTTGATCAGTAAGCATCCCTGCACCACCCGAGAGAAATCCCGCAGATTAAATGTATAATGGGATTTAGCCGGGGTGGGTAATAGGTTCTCCATGGCTTTCTTGTACACCTAGAATGAAGTAAAACCTTAAGAAAGTTGGATGAGCCATCAAAATCTGATAAGTTGGGGTCCAAATTCAGGTACCCCACCAATCATCTGAACGGAAGCACCACGGGATTACTCTTTTTAAAGTGGCACTGTACGAGTCATAGTTAAATTATATTAAAAAAAATGTGGCATTTCTCACCTCCATGGTGCCGTTAACTATTTGGTTCCCAACAGTAAAAAATTCGGGTGAAAAGTCATTGTTTCGTAGATAGAAGGCCACCACGGCGGAGAAGATGCGGACCATGGTCTCATCGCTGAAGGCGTTTATAGTGCAGATGTTAAAATGACGCAAAAATCGAGGTGTAACTGCGTTTCTTCCGCCACCAGGGGGACCCATTGCTGCAATCAGCTGTACATCAACCAATGAGATTTTGGAGGTGTCCTTTAAGTCATACCTAAAAGGTATGATTTTATTTTTAATATATAGTGCAAAAGACAAAAGAAAATAACTTACAAATGAAAAATACATAACATTTTTTTGCTGCGAATATTACCAATTCCCGTGGTCGAAGAACTGCCGCAGGAGCTCGATAGGTGGCTGGGCACCATATTTTTCTAATGCTGGCATGTTCATATCATCCACAAATATGACGCATTTCTTCCCCATCTGAGGTCCGTACACGCCTTTCCGCCGTTTGTCCAGTCTGTCCATGACGATATTCTAGAAAATGATGCAAACCATGTGTAGGAAGATTCAATAGGTTGACCACTACTTCCTGGGTCTCATTTTCAGGTAGGAAACATCACATAACCGCTGCAGCCAATCAGCAGCTGCTGATTGGCTGCAGCATTGATGTTTCATCAGAATAAGAAGAACCAGCCTGCTAGCTCAGAAAGAAAGGCACCACTGCTTGCGATCATCAGAAATTGGTTGGCTCTTTTGACAACATCTGGTAGAAAAAGAAGTGAAGATACCGATGGGGGATACAGGCAGAAGCGCAGAGAAGCGGCCGGGGGGATTGGGTCTTTGGGGTTGTTTTTTTGTTTTAAGATACACATGGATCTATCAACTATTTCAATGTATGGCTGACCATGTGATACATGGATCTTGAGAGTCTGCAAGAGAGACCTCTGTTGTTTGTGGGCCTACTCTGTAGCTCATAGCAGAGGGTCCGAAGTGGCGTTTCCCCCCAATGACATCTATATATCCTAATGAGGCAACCTCTTTCATTTGTCAGAAACCAGGGTGATAAAAAGAAGACAAACCTGAATCTGATTGGCACTGGTACGAGCAGAAAAGTTGATGAAGAAGGGAAAGAATTTTTCTTTGTCCAGACTGTTCATCAGTTTGTCTTTGACATAAACAGATTTGCCCGTCCCCGTCGGTCCCACAAATAAGAGCGGTCTGCGAAAAATGGAAAATAGTTTGTAGGAACACCATAAAATATAGATAATAAAACTAACTATTTAGGCCCAAAACTACCGTAGATTTCTGTTAATCCATGCATGGACCATGATCTCCAGACCCGAACTCACCAGCCCTAGGATTGCCTATGAGGCTGTCAATTTCAGGTCAGGGGTCCTGCGTCCGGTCCGTCCATTGTGATCCGTGTATCAGGGCCTTAATTAATTAGCAAACTATATGCATTTATATAAACTGTGTTTGCTCCAGACAGAAAACTGACAGGTGGGCATGGTGGCCAGTTTTCTGTTAATAGACCCATAGGGTTTCCGAATTATTCCTGGATTTCTTGCTCCATTATCCATATGGTTTTCCCATTCAATAAGTAATTGTGATGGCAAAATGGATGATTTTCTTTCAACATGACTTCCTAATAAGAGTCATTGAGTTGCTCTTACTTGGTGTTTTTGATGCACATATCCATAAGGTAGGTGTATCTGACGGTATCCATAGTTGGCACAATGATATCTTGGATCTTGGTGCTTTTGTCCCACGTGGCGGTGCCTTTAATAAACTCATTCCAGTGAACCCAGCGCCCGCGGCCTTTTAGCTTCAAAGAATAAAAAAAAGTTACAACTTTGATAAACCATATTCGAACACATTTGATGTAGGGTTGGGAGAGCACTGACACATGAAATAAATTTGACATTTAGGTCCTGTTCACACTGCGTTTATGCAGCACGTCTATTACTCTGCCGCTTACATCATTACACTCTATGTCTCCTTCTTAATTCAGTTTTTCGAGGATTCAGACAGAACCTCTGGCAGAGTCATCGACGTACTTCATAAACAGTGTGAACAAGTCCTGAGAGACCTAAACTAATAACCCAAGGGCCAAAGTATACGTTGTTGAGCATTAGGTTAGATTTCCATTAAATCACTTTACCTCGTACATGTAGTCATAGACCAGGCCTTTATCATCCAAAGGACATTCCCATTTCCCCACGGAGGACGGGAGAGGGTTCTGATCGTTCTTTCCTGACACAATTTCTTTGAAAAAAGCATCAAACTTCACTCGGCTGTCGGTGTCACAGCAGCCGCCAATGGACCAAACCAGAGAGAAAGCAAAACTGGCCTAAAGGAAAAGAAAAGGGTCACAATACACAGTGGGTATTTTCTAAGGAAATCTATTTCTAAAGGTTCTATTGACATGAAATTCTCAACAGATGTCGGTATCCAATCCACACAGGCAAAGAAATCATCTATAGATGTCCATTAATTAAGGTATGTGCAATAATAAGAAATGACACAGGGAAAAAGTATTGAACACATCAGTCAAGAGAGGTGCAAAAAGCCATGGAAAGTCATGACACCAGCTGACATTATCAGTAATTAGAAAGCAATTTTGCCACTTAGTGAAAAATAATATCAGCTGGTTCAACTGATAGCTTATAAAAAGGTGTCTCTTTACCAAGGTACCACACAAGAAACATCTCATGCTGGATGAAAACAGTGAGCTGTCTCAAGACCTTCACAACCTTATTGATGTAAAACATACTGAGGGCACTGGTTACAGAAAAATTTCTAAACTACTGAAGGTTCCAGTAAGCACTGTTGAGGCCATAATTCAGAGGTAAGACTTGACAATAAAATGTAGCTTATGCAAGGTAGAATGTGCCATAGGAAAGCACTGTCCATATCTGCATAAGCATTAGTTATACTGTGTATGGGATCAGGAGATCTTCCACTTACCATGATCCAGATACGAATGTTCTTATTATTCGGATCCTCTCTCACCACATCAAAAATCAGCATCTCCAATAATCTGGTGAGTGATATCACCACATTACCAATGCTGGTTGTGACCAGTTCCTGAGCGGAAAGACATTGGGACATTAAGGGTAGATGTAGACCATTAACTTGTGCGATGCACCCACAATTTAGAGAACACGCGGCGCTCACCTTGCACTGTTTTCGGAGGAATTGGAGGGAAGGTTGGACGAGCCACTTAAAGAGTTCCTCTAGAAGAGCGAGGTGTTCCTTAGCCTTCAGTGCATCGGGAAGGGTGTTGAGCCAGGACTTCACCAGGGGGGCCCAGCCCAGTTGTTGGGGTTCCAGATAGATCATACCGCAGCGGCTTACTGTGGCAGGCTGGAGAGAGAAATATACGGAGTAGGGTTTACCTAAGACACATATGATCATCCAGTTATCTAATTGTCACGCTGTGTCATTTCCAAGTGTCCTGATGTTTCCACTGTCCATATATTACACAGTCATCCATTTATTAGAGTAGCAGCTATGTAACATTACCTTTTCCTTACATTCAGTTCTGGTGTCCGAAACTGGATCCTCATGGTTTAGCTGATTGATGTAGCACCAGAATGAAAGGGATTAACAACCCTTTTAATTATAGTGACTTAAGTGAATGTAGAGATGACTGTCAGTGTCGTAACTAGAGTCCGATGGGTCCCGATGCCAGATTTGGACCTCTTTTCACCCCCTGGCCCCCGCAGGTTGGTCAGATGTATGGACCCTTGTAGCCTTCTAAATCCTATAAGGACATACAGGTTGCACCACGCTCTCCACCATTATGTAGTAATGTCCCCCCATCTTGGGCTCCTTCCTGGTACATGTGCCCCTGTTCTGGTAAATATATATATGTCCTCCATCCTGGTATATATGTTGGTATATATGTCCCTCATCCTCATCCTGGCTCTACCCTGGTATATATTTATATATGTCCCTCATCGTGGCTCCACCCTGGTATATATATATATGTGTGTGTGTATGTATCTCCCACCCTGGTATTTATGTCCCATATCCTGTGACCCATCCTGGCATATACAGTATGTCCCCCATTCTGCCGCTGTTCTTTAATGCATCGAAAAAAAGGAAATGATTCTACTCACCTTCTTTCTGCTCCCCCACCAAGCGGTGTCCTCTTCAGAAGCCGGCAGCCGACTTCAACATGCAAGCGACGGGAGCGTATGATGTCACTGCCATGATGCGCCCCTAGTCATGTGCACATCGACATCAGCTGCTGACCTCTGATTGCCCGGCAGCATGTATTGTAGTGCACAGACTCAGCGGGTCTCTGTGCCGCAATACACTTCAGCTGAATGTGCGTCCGAGGACACACATCCAGTTGAAGTTTGCACTGGTGTCGGCGGGCCTCTAACCTGCACGGGGTGCCTGGTTGCGACCTCTGTGACTGCATTGTAACACCGTTGGTGACTGTGAATGTGGGAATTCCAAAAAGTGAATGGGAAGTGTTGCAAGTGCTGCCAACTCTCCTTTTACACGAGATGGGCCTCAAATTCAAAACAGATTCAGGTGTGTGCCAGAGGTGAGACCCTCATCTACCAGACATTTATGGCTTCCTTTGTGAATAGGCTATAAGAGATGAGAATACTTCTAAAAGTCAACTCTATAACTAAATCTCATTAGTTACCCCGATGTACCATTATATGGGAACTCCTCTCTTATAGGATGGGTGAAAACCTACCGATGCCTGGGAAAGGTCCATTGTTTCAAAAATCAGACTCATTTGAGGTGACATCTGAATGATCTCCCCACTCATCAAGCAAAGCTAAAAAGAAAGGGACATACAATCATTATGTGCACAAATTAATATCTGAAAGAAGTGTCGGATAGCTCTTATAACTACAAGCAATTTTGCAATTTACCGCTAATTAAAATTTTCAGTCGTTCTTGAGATGTTAACACTTTTCTTTTGTTTACAGTTCGGAGCCTTGGAGACCGACCACCGCTGTTAAAAAAAAAACAAACATGTGCAAGCGCTCTTCTTTTGAGCTTGTAACCACTGTTTTGTAGCCGACCAGAAGTGCGCTTTCACAGTGCTTGCAAGGCAACACAGCAGCGGTGGTCGGTTTCCTGGGCAGCGAACGCTAAACAAAATAAAAGTGCTGATATCTCAAGAACGGCTGCAAATTTTAATAAGCAAAAAAATTGCAACATTCATCTGTGAAAAAGGGAATAGCTCTTTATCTATAAAATCTCAATAATTATAGGATTAAAGCAGACATGTTTTATATTTTCCTGCGTGGTTATAGATATATATGGCAGAATACTTTTTCGGTAACTTTTTGTTATGCTACATGGTGAGGAAATATAAAAGGAAGTGAAAAAAAAATAGTTTACAAAATATAGAGTTACCTTTTTATTATCATCTAGGACGGTGTTCATACTTTCTATCCATAGAGTATCAATAGGTCCATCAAAAATAACCCATTTTCTTTCCGGGGTCTCAGATAATGCAAACTCACGGAAAGTGTTAGCGACTATCCCATCGGTCCACTGCAGACGAAGAGGGGCATCAATGAAACTGCGCTTACTCTAAAATCCCACAATTGTAACAAATGGATTATTAAAGGGAATGTCTGGGCTTATGATATTGATGATACACTATGTATGGACTACACATGGCCCCTATTGAAGTGAACGAGAGCGGAGCTGCGGTTCTTGGCGATGGTCACTACACAGTATAGGGAGCTGTGCTGTTTCAACTCACTCACTGTTTACCGGAGCTAACATAGCTGATTGGTGGAGTGCTCTGTTCCTGATGACCAATCCTAAGAATAACATAGGCCTGGAGAACCCCTTTAACACAAATGTGCTAGATCAAGGGCGCACAACTTGCATATCAGGGGCCACATGCACCCCATGATGTTTATGAAACTCCCAATTATCAGGGCACAAACATTAATAGTTCCATGAGACACAGCGATCAAAAGTCGGTCCCATGGGGCAAATTGATAATACTGGGTTTTTATATGCCAGACTTAAAGGAGCTTTATGTGACTGCAGACTTGTGAATCCTCACATCACAAGCACTGCGCACTGGGAGGAATCTCAGGTGCTGGGAGCAGGTGGGAGCGCACTTGCAAGTATGTGATTTGCATACATGCGGTCACATGCCAACTAGACTTGTGTGGCAAGTATATTGAGTGAGGCTCCACTCAGTCTAGTTGGAATGTGGCTGGAAGTATGCAAATCGCATGCTTGCGGTCACATGACTGCCCACTCTCAGCTTCGGCAGAGGAGAATCTTCACAGCACGAAGTGCGCACAATCTGAGGATTCACAAGTCTGCAGTCACAAAGAGTGACTGAAGACTTGTAGCCCAAGGCGGGACAACCCCTTTACTTAAAAGCCAGCTGATGTAAGAGGCAACTAATTTATCAACAGGCTTGTACAGACCGAGTGCCAGAAAATAAAATCAATGGCAGCCTCAGGCTTGCATAGACTTGTGCTATAATTTATGCTAATTTCTGGCATAAATGATATAAAATTTGTGGTTACCATGTCTGATGGGGAAAATAAAAGTTTTCAATTTTTTTTTGCAAACATGGAGTAAGCCATAATAAAATGCATGTCTGGGGTCTCTCAGGAGGCTCCTCTCCACTATGCCTCTGAAGGAACCTCTTCTACCATGTCCATAATCCATAAAAGGGGAGATTTTCCCATTTTCGGCAAAGCTACCAGTACCATTTTAAAGAATAATTCCAACCATAGACGAACCTCATGTGAGACTGGATCAAACTGTCCGAACAGCTGTCCCATGGTGATGGCTTTAGGATTGACTGTCCGATAAACAACTTTTTCTTCTTCACACCCTCGCTCGTTCATAAGAGACAGCGTATCAGCGAGGACATGGAGGACCTTCGTTTTTCCAGAGAACGGTTCTCCAACCAACATAAAACTGTACGGGATAAACACAACGCAGCACGGTCCACTGTATAAAATGGGAGCCGTGAAGAATAAAACACCAGCCCCACTGATTTCTGTAGTTACAGCTTACCCGTGTCTGACAATCATCATTTCATATGTCTGTATCATTTTCTCCAAGAAGACCTTCTCAGGCTGGATGTTGTGTCCGGCACAGCACTCGAGTGCGCATTCGAGTAAATCCTGAGCAAAGGGAAGGTAAAATATTTCATCAGTTTGTTTCCAGTGGATCCAAGTAGAGATGAGAGAATACATTTTCAGGACCCTTGATCAGTATTCTATGGCTGCTGGACGGGACCCCTGAGAGGCGCCATTTACCTGCCAACACCCCTGGCTCCTTTTAATAATAATATAATAATGATCTTTATTTATATAGCGCCAACATATTCCGCAGCGCTTTACAGTTGAACAGTTTCAAACACAACAGTCATAAGTAACAACGTTAACAATACAATAATTAAAGCGAAATAAGACGACCCTGCTTGTGGAGCTTACAATCTACAATGAGGTGGGGAGATACAAAGCACAGGTTTGTATTTACAATGATGTATTTACAATGACGGTCCAACCATCTTCAGGGGGTGGGGGTTAGATGGAGATAGTGAATGGGCTACACACACAAACATAACATGACTTTGATTACTGAATGTGATAGGCCGCTCTGAACAAATGTGTTTTGAGCGAGCGCCTAAAACTATGCAAATTGTGGATGGTCCTAATATCTTGGGGTAGAGCATTCCAGAGAATTGGCGCAGCACGGGAGAAGTCTTGGAGTCGGGAGTGGGAGGTACGGATTAGGGCAGAGGTTAGTCGAAAGTCATTTGCAGAGCGCAGCGGTCGGTTAGGCCGATAGACAGAAATGAGGGAGGAGATGTAAGGGGGTGCCGCACTGTGGATAGATTTGTGGGTGAGAACAAGTACTTTGAATTGTACCCTGTAATGAATTGGCAGCCAGTGTAACGACTGGCGAAGAGCGGACGCGTCTGAGTAACGATTAGCCAGATGGACAACCCTGGCTGCTGCATTAAGGATAGACTGGAGAGGGGATAGTCGAGTGAGAGGGAGGCCAATTAATAGAGCATTACAGTAGTCCAGGCGGGAGTGGATCAGGGTGACAGTGAGAGTTTTTGTTGTTTCCATGGTGAGAAAAGGGCGGATTCTAGAGATGTTCTTTAGGTGTAAGCGGCACGAGCGGGCAAGAGATTGTATATGGGAGGTGAAGGAGAGATCGGAGTCAAACATAACACCCAGACAGCGCGCCTGCTGTCGGGGTGTTATTATGGTGCCACCCACAGAGAGGGAAATGTCAGATTTAGGGAGGTTGGTAGATGGTGGGAGCAGAAGAAGTTCAGTTTTGGAGAGGTTGAGTTTCAGATAGAGAGCAGACATGATGTTGGAGACTGCGGACAGTCACTGGCGTTCTGTAGTACAGCGGGGGTAAGGTCAGGGGATGATGTGTACAGTTGTGTGTCATCAGCATAAAGATGGTACTGAAAGCCAAATCTGCTGATGGTCTGTCCAATTGGGGCCGTGTAGAGAGAGAAGAGAAGGGGGCCAAGGACTGAGCCCTGAGGTACCCCAACAGCGAGAGGAAGAGGAGATGAAGTAAGGCCAGAAAACAGAACACTGAAGGAGCGGTCGGAAAGATAGGAGGAGAACCAGGAAAGAGCAGTGTCCTTAATGCCTAGTGACTGGAGCCTAGAGAGTAGGAGAGGATGGTCAACAGTGTCGAAAGCTGCAGAAAGGTCGAGAAGAATGAGCAGAGAGTGGTCACCATTACGTTTTGCTGTCAGAAGGTCATTGGTCACTTTGATGAGTGCAGTTTCTGTCGAATGTAGGGGGCGGAAACCGGACTGTGAAGGGTCTAGGAGGGAGTGAGTGGAGAGGTAACGGCTAAGGCGTGAGTATATCAGGCGCTCCAAGAGTTTAGAGATGAAGGGGAGATTGGAGACTGGTCTGTAGTTGTTTGTGCAGGATGGGTCGAGGGTGGGTTTCTTTAGTAATGGAGTAATGATAGAGTGTTTGAAGGAGGAGGGGAAGATGCCAGAGGAGAGGGAGAGATCCTTTTCTGATTAGCCTAGTGTACGTCATGCTGCAACCATAATGCCATGCCAGGCCGGCTAATCAGAAGAGAAGCCGGGGGTGCCGGAAAATATAAGGCGGCTCTCGGGGGTCCCAATAAGTGCCCATGGAGTACTGACCATGGCATGCCAATCGATTCATTCATCTCGAAATGACATGAAAATAAAATGTACCCACAATCAAACTAGTGATAAATCACTAACAGATGTTTTAACCATTTTTTTTCTACATCGGATCATCCGTCATTGAAGGTACGTGAGCCCCCTTACCTCTTGGGGCCCTGTGCGGCTGCCCAGGTGGCACTAATGGGACCGGACAATGAGTGACAGGGTCATTTAACCCAATTCTGAAGCAGTGGTCATCTATTGTGTAAAGGGGACTCCTGGCTGTCCCCCGAAAATATGTAACTCAATTCAAATCAGTGGATCAGGATCTGGCAATTTTGATGGGATTGGTCTGCCATCTATTGTGTATGGGCGACTCCTGCCTGTCCCCCGAAAATATATAACCCAATTCAAATCAGTGGATCAGGATCTGACGATTTTGATGGAATTGGTCTGCCATCTATTGTGTATGGGCGACTCCTGCCTGTTCCTCGAAAGTATGCAACCCAATTCCGAAGCAGTGGTAAGGATCTGGCGATTTCGATGAGATTGGTGTGCCATCTACTGTGTATGGGGGTCTCCTGACTGATTATGTTGAGGGACATAAGAAATGGGCGATTGGAATTGAATCACCTGATCCTTTGTTTCCGACCCCGAAATTAGTACCAGCCACATGATTCTAGTGGGGACTCTCTCATAGAGAAAACAGGAGCGTTCCTATATATGGGGGACCCGGGAACAATAATGGTCATCTAAATAATAGCAGGCCAGCCAAATAGGAGCTATCTCTCGCCATTAACAAGTCATTTTATTACCTGATGTAAATGTCGCTCTTCTCCTGAATCTCTCCGTTCCTGAGACATGGCCTCTTTATACAAATCTAGTTCAATGTTTTTAATATCCAAGTGGGCGTGGTCACCAAGTCCTCTCTATGGGAGTCTTCAAGAAAGCCATGCCCAGTTGGCTTAAAAGGCTAGATTTACACAAAGGGAGGAGAGTGACAGATGTCAGGAATGGAGAGGAGCAGGAAGAAAAGAAAAACCATGCCGGATTCAGGAGAACTTTATTCTTGGAAAATCCCTTTAAGACATTGTTATATTTTTATACCTTATAGTCGGCTTCTGGAAGCTGAATGCCAGGAAACAGGTCACTGGTAATCCCATTGAACAGAGGAATATCATGAGACAAAAATTTGGGCTCGTTTACATCCTTAATTGATCGCAAGAGCTAAAAAGAATGAAAAATTATTAAATTATAAAATTATTCATATACAATATGACATCAAACTATATTAAAAAGGAGAAGTCAGTCCTTGTGGTGTGTCTGTATTAGTAAAGAATAGTATTCTCCATAAAATAAGTTTGAAAAACCTTTTCTTAAAACTCCACATTGTGTCATTCCTCTGTTATACCTCTTGGAAATGTATGTATAAATTATATATATAATGTACGGTATATAGTGGACAACAATACACAATCTGACTGTGCCCAAACAGTGGTGACATTGTCAGACTGTGTAGCGATACGGGGATACTCGTTATAGACAGATTTCAATTTATTTGTACATTTCCAGGAGTGATAAAAGAGGAATGGGACTCTGCTGAGTTGCAAGAAAATATCCTGCAGATTTGTTTTTTTTTTTCCTTAGGGAATACATATCACTTTGTGTTGCAGAATGAGCTAAGGGAGATTCTGTCAGCGAACTCGTTTGGGGTTTGTAAATGTTTCATCTTTTCCTGAGCTCCTCTCAGCTTATTTATTTCCACAGACCTTATCAAAGTTGAATGTGCATGGATTCAAAGAGCCGGTGAAAACCAAATTTTTAATAAAATCCAATTGCAAAAATGATTTTTTTGCCTAAAATACATGTGTTTAAGTTAAAAATAAAAACTGTCCCAAAAGATGAACAACCATTTAAAGCTACACATTAAACGACTATAGTTTTTATATTTTTGCACTGATGAGATCTAAAAAGCCAGGAACAGCAATGTGTAGAAATAATTTGCAAAGTCTCTGTCTCCTATTGTAAAATCACACATCTCTATTTTTTGTGATTTGTGATCCAAATGCCTCTGGGTAAGATGGTAATGTTATTCTATACAAGATATAAAGTGTCCAACAGCTCGGAACTTACAAGTATATCTTCATTTTCATGGGGGAACTTCAATTTCAGATTCCCAGCAGCGATCAGCACGGCCTTTACTGCACGCATCCCATAATCATAGTGGAACTGGGATGAGAGTTGCTCCGAGCACAGTCGGTAAGTCATGACGATCTTCACAGAGAGAGGTTTAGCGTGCAGAAAACCGTAAGAATAAAGGGAGATCTCCGCAATCAGGGCATAGTTAGGGACCATCATAGCTACAGTCCGAAAAAGAACCTGAAATGAGCAAACCAGATGAGTCAGTCAACAAATGAAACTGAATTACTTTAAATCCATGATGTCCGTTTACGCTCATCTCCACCCTAAACCCAAAAGTTATGCATCTATTTTGCAGCAAAGGAAAGTCATGCAAGGTGTGGTTAAAGGAGTATCCCCATCTCCAATATCCTATCCCAATATGTAGTAGGTGTAATGATAATAATATTAGCAAATACCTCCAATTAATTAAAAATGTAGTATAGTTCTTCTGATTCACTATGTCACTTACCCCATGTGCAGGACAATGCAGTCACTTAGGTATCCGTGGCTACGACCACTCATAGTAACAGTTAGTTATTTGCTAGTGGTTGTAACCAAGTATAACTAACCTATTACAATGCCCTGCACATGTGGTAAGTGACATAGTTAATCAGAAGAACTATAGTACATTTCTAATTGGAGGTATTTGCTACTATCATTATTACCCCTACTACATATTGGGATATTATCTTGGAGATGGTAATACCCCTTTAGCACTTTCCAAATCTCTCTCTGTGCCTCTGTTGTGTCCATTTTGGAAAAGAGGAGAATGGGCCATCGATGTTACGGATCTTGCAGAAAGGAGGGGATCAGGTGTTGTGATTATACATGTGAAACATATAATCACATATAGGTTCGGGGGTGAATAGTCACTTTGATGAAATCTTATATTTGTTTTGTAAACCTACATTTTTTTACAGTGTTACTTGAAAGTTTGTGAACCCCTCAAAAATGCATGTAATACTGCATAAATATGACCTAATACTACAACAGTCTGCAAGGTCACAAAGGAACTCAAGGTAACCTCTAAGCAACTAAAGGCCTCATAGTAGCTAATATTAATGTTTATGAGTTCAGCATCAGGACACTGAACAACAGTAGTGAGCATGGCGGGATTGCAAGGAGAAACTCAATGAGCTCTAAACTTCCACTGCTAAAACTTACCTGGACAAGCCAGGAGACAACAATGTTTTGTGGACGGATGAAACAAAAATAAAGATTTTTGGCTTAAAATGAGAAGTGATATGTTTGCAGAAAGGAAAAAAAAACGGTTCAAGAAGAATAAACGTAACGTTTTGGAATAGCCCAGTAATAGTCCAGACATTAATCCTATAGAAATGTTGTGGAAAGACATGATGCAAGCAGTTCATGGGAGAAAACACATGAACTGCTTGCATTATGAGAAAAAGGCTAAAATTCCTCCACGATGATTTGTAGGACTAATCAACAATTATTGGAAACGTTTAGATGAAGTTATTGCTGCAGAAGGAGGTCACCTTGAGGTTATCCGGCAGCTCGGAACGTCCCGCGTAGCCAGGATTCATGGTAATGGCTACGAAGCAATTTGGGTTAAGCTTCAGTTCTGTTCCTTCGAAGTTGAACATGTCCATCTTCGTTTGTATGGCTCTCTGGATGCAGAGAATCTGTTGGGCCACCACGGACAACACCTCCAGCTCAATACGGTTAAACTCATCAAAACATGCCCATGCTCCCGATGACGCCAGCCCTTTGAAAAACTAAAAAAAATATATATAATGAAAAGATGTCAGCTAAACCTCGGTTGGAGTCCGTTTATTATCAGCAATGGAGCAGCTTATCATTGTATGTACCTTCGACATTGCTATGTAGTCCAAACCATCAGAGCAGTTAAAGACCACACACTGCACAGCCAGCGCTTTGGCCAAATCTTTGGTGGTCTCGGTTTTTCCTGTACCAGCCGGACCTTCTGGAGCTCCACCCAGATTTAGATAAAAAGCACCGATCTACCAATGAAACATGAAAGAACCGATAAGAAATGGCAATAACCTTGTTAATAAGTTTCATGATATTTTGCTTTCCTGGTATCACACAAGTCAAATGGTTTTCCGAGCATAACCCATCACATCATACCAGAGTCCGGTAGCATCTGTCAGTGAGCGGAGTAATGACCAGGCGTGGAGAGTTGCCCAGGTACTCATAGGCGTACTTCACATTACAGTTGATGATTCGCACTCTCGCATTCTCATTCTCCCAGTAATAGCGGAGTTGGGCAAGCCACTGGAAATCTGTTTCATGGGAAACTCCTGAGGAATGTAGGAGAAGAAAGTCAACATCTAAAACACTGCAGAATCACAAGGAAGAATCTCTGAAGTGAAGACAAAGACACAAACACTATAAGACAAAACTGCTAATCACTGAATTCTGTTTCTTCATTCAGTCCTATTTCCCACAGTGTATAACTTTCATCCCAGTATCCCAGTGTCTAACATCCGCTCTCCATCCCCGACATAGAACATCTGTCCCCTTGCCCAGGTTAAATAACATCCAGCCTCTCGACTCTGATGTATAACATCCATGCCCTCACCCGTAGTGTATAATATCTATGCCCTCACCCGTAGTGTATAATATCCATGCCCTCACCCATAGTGTATAATATCCATGCCCTCACCTCCCAATGTATAACATCCATGCCCTCACCTCCCGGTGTATAACATCCAAGCCCTCACCCCCCAATGTATAACATCCATGCCCTCACCCCCCCGGTGTATAACATCCATGCCCTCACAACCCGGTGTATAACATCCATGCCCTCACCTCCCGGTGTATAACATCCATGCCCTCAACCCCGGGTGTATAACATTCAGCCCCCCAGCCTTAGTGTGTCACATGTGGCCCCTCTCTCCCAGTGTATAACATCCATCCCCTTGCCCCCTGATGTATAACATTCAGCCCCCAAGCTCCGGTGTGTAACATCAGGCACCACGCCCCCTGTGTATAACATCCAAGCCCTCACCCCCCGATGTATAACATCCATCCCCTTGCCCCCTGATGTATAACATTCAGCCCCCAAGCTCGGGTGTGTAACATCAGGCACCACGCCCCCTGGTGTATAACATCCAAGCCCTCACCCCCCGGTGTATAACATCCATGCCCTCACCCCCCCGGTGTATAACATCCATGCCCTCACCCCCCCCGGTGAATAACATCCATGCCCTCACCCCCGAGGTGTATAACATCCATGCCCTAAACCCCGGGTGTATATCATCCATGCCCTCAACCCCCGGTGTATAACATCCATGCCCTCAACCCCGCGTGTATAAGATTCAGCCCCCCAGCCTTAGTGTGTAACATGTGGCCCCTCTCTCCCGGTGTATAACATCCATCCCCTTGCCCCCTGATGTATAACATTCAGCCCCCAAGCTCCGGTATGTAACATCAGGCACCACGCCCCCTGGTGTATAACATCCAAGCCGTCACTCCCCGGTGTATAACATCCATCCCCTTGCCCCCTGATATATAACATTCAGCCCCCAAGCTCCAGTGTGTAACATCAGGCACCACGCCCCCTGGTGTATAACATCCAAGCCCTCACCCCCCGGTGAATAACATCCATGCCCTCAACCCCCCGGTGTATAACATCCAAGCCCTCACCCCCCGCTGTATAACATCCATGCCTTCACCCCCAGTGAATAACATCCATGCCCTCAACCCCCCGGTGAATAACATCCATGCCCTCAACCCCCGGTTATAACATCCATGCCCTCACCCCCCGATGTATAACATCTGGAACCTCGCCCATCTGTATATAACATTCGGTCCTTCACCCCAGAGTGAATAACATACGGCCCCTCTGCCTTGTTGTATAACATCCAGGCTCTCGCCCCCCCCAATGTATAACATTCAAGTCCCTCTTCATTGGTGTATAACATCTGGTCTCTCGCTCTCGGTGAATGACATCCAGCACCTTGCCCACTGTGTATAACATTCGGCATTTCGCCCCCCCCAGGTGAATAACATCCGGCCCCTCTCCCTTGCTGCATAACATCCAGACTCCCGCCCCCCCATTGTATAACATTCAAGCCCGTCGCCCTCTCGCACCTGGTGTATAATGTCTGACCCCCAGCCCCGGTGTACAACATCCGGCCTCTCGCTCCCGGTGTATAATATCCAGCCTCTCTCTCCCGGTGTGTGCTGTTACTAACATGTGACATATTGGCGTGTGGTAAAGAGCTCCTTATACCAGCATGGTCCTGTAACAGGAGTCTCCAGTTACAAGTCTGTTCATGACATTTCTTCCTCTTAAATCATCCCCATCACCTGTGAGGGATATTACTGATTGATGGAAGAAACCACAGCAGCTCAGCCATGAAGTGGAGACCCCATAACGTCACACAGCGGGGTCACTAAGTGCTGAGGGGCAGAGGACAGAAAAGTCACCAACGTCCTGCTGACTCCAAAACTTCAGAGTACAAATAACCTCTGGAGTTAATGTGGCGCCCCCAGGAGTATGGTCGCCACACTGGCTTTGCCTTCCTCCAGGGGAGGGTAATGCCAGGCTTGGAAGCAGTGATGGGTCTCTCCAGCAGTTAACCTAATGCATGCAACACAGTTCCACTCCGGGCCAGCAGGGGGAACTCTGAACCAGGATTCTAGAAAGGGGTGTCCTCTGGGGGTCAGGAGGAAAAGAGATCAGATAGTCTGCGGAGGGTGAAGTGTGCAGACGGGAGGTGCGAAGCTGAGAGGTTGAGCTGCAGAAGGCGAGCTCCCTCAGCTTGAGAGCGCACAGAACTGGAGCCTGGTCTCCACGGTGGTACGGATACTGACGGTCCTACCACAGATACCAGAGGAGTAGGAGACTGTAAATGCCCTGCTCCCAGCAAAGACTTGGGACACAACAGCAATTGACTAGTGAGCCAGGACTCAGGAGAGAAGTCCCCGAGAGAGGCTACAGGTGTCTGTCATACAAGTAAAGTTCTAGGAACATCTGAACAGAGGCATTTCAGAGTAACTAAGTACTGGAGTGCTTCACACTACAAAGCGCTAGGAAGGAGACTGCACAGCCCTTCTGCTGAGAGAGAATCCTGATCTGCTTCCAGGCTAGCCTGCTCCAATACCATCTGTAATCAGGACTCTGGACTGCATATACTCAGTAAAGGTAAAGAAACTACAACCGCTGTGTCTTGTCTGTTCCCTACGCTTTTGGCACTGCTACATCCCCGTGCCAGCTACATCTACACTGCCCTAGGACTACAGCTCCACCTGTGGGGAGCTTTACCATCTAAGCTGCACATAACATCAGTCCCAGCGGATCTGTATGCAGCGTTGGCCTAACACCATATTTGCCAAACACCACGGGTGGCGTCACGAACTATCCTACCATTAACTACATCTCCCCATTGCTTAGGCGCCCAGGGCCACGGACCGGGTCACCGCTGCTGTGACACATCCCCCTGACACCGGCCCGGTACCAAGTACCCCACAGCCCTGGGAGGGCGACCCAGTAACATCAGCACAAACACTGTGCCCCCGCCAGGAGCTTCATGGCCGATCAGCTGCACAATTCGAGCGTCGGATGGAGTGGTATAACCACTGGACTCTGAAGTAAATGTGTTCTATGCAGGGATGGATCACACTTCACTATCTGACATCTGATGGACGAGTGTGGGTTTGGTGACACCAGGAGAACGTTACCCGCCTGACTACATTGTGCCCGCTGTACAGTTTGGTCCTGGAGGTATGACCTTGTTTTTAAGAGTTTATCTAGGCTCCTGAGCTCCAATGAAACGATATCTTAATGCTTCAGCAAAAGACATTTTAAACAACTGTAACTTCCAACCCTAAGGAAATAGGAAAGGGTAAGTTTGGTGTGGAAGAACATGACTGTTTCACACAACCCCAACCCCACTAAACTCCTGTGGGATGGTCTCGACCGGAGATTGTGAGACCAACCTCTCCTCAACATCAGGGCCTGACCTCACAAATGCTATTCTGGATGAAGGGGCAAAAATTCCCATAGACCTCTCCAAAATCTTGTAGAAAACCTTCCCAGAAGAGCGGGAGCTCTTATATCTGCAGCGGGACCGATTCCTTATTATTATACTGTATATGGATTTAGAATAGGATGTTATAAAAGCTCCTGTAGGTGTAATGTGGAGGGGACACGACACCTTTATCCATGTAGTGTAGAATACAGAAACACTGTATTGGAAACTTTCATATCATTAATAATTTTTGCAAGAACCTGTTTCGATCATTTCCATGACCACGTCACGGGCGTGCACATCTATGGTGACGAGAGCTCCCAACGTGGTACGTGTCTGCTTGGACAATTTGCCTCGCACAAGCTCAACGATATCATTTAGCTGAAGCTGCAGCTTTTCGTAGTAGTTTTTCAGGCCCTAGAAGAAGGATGTAACGGTAAAATTATAAAATCATCTGCAGAAACACACACAAAACATGCATATTACAAGTGAGCTGAAATATATACAAATTATAAGCCTGGACCCTAAAGTGAGAACTCCAGAATACGCAGTCACTTATTATGTACAAAGGAATTTTGCAACATATCTTTATGGAAGTTGGAGCTCAAATACCCAGCTGTACCTCACAAACTAGAAAACTCTGTCACGCTGCAGGGAAAACTCAAAATATATGGATTAATTTTATGCAAATACTATGGGAAATTCCATACAATGTCCTCCCTTAGTGGAAGATATGACAAGATGATGAGCAATTGATTTGCAGGACTCTGGTCCAGCGGCCAGGTCAGTATTCCACGGCTGCAGGATCGGACCCCTGTGAACGGCCTCCTACCTGCCGGCATCCCTGGTGGCTCCTCTTTTGGTTAGCCGGTTTGACGCAATGTCATAGTTGTGGTGTGATGCACAAATGACATGGCGCCCGGCCGGCTAATTAAAAGAGGAACCAGAGATGCCGGCAGGTAGGAGACCATTCACAGGGAGGTTGGCAAGGCTCCCATCCAGCAGCCATAGACTACTTACCTGCTCGATGGACCATGATTCTGCAAATGTATTCGCTCATCTCTAGACAAGAGGCAAGAATCAATGCAAAATCCCATCTATCAAATACTGTGCGACAGAGGGACCTTTTGGGTACGTCCAGGATATTGAGCCAATGTACAGCTGCAACCCCCTGGGGTGGTCACATACAGAAGAGGACCCCTGAGCAAGAACAGTACGTGGGCCCTTTGCAGTCTCATAATGTACCGTGGCAGAAGCTGCTTGCATCTTCTGATGTGGATGTGGCCCCCTTACCTCTTGGGCCTCCCTGTGGCTGCACAAGTTGCACCATTGGTATGTCCGCCCCCGGCAACCCCTATATGCTGCGTCCCTAGGTATGACGGTCTATCAGCAGGAGAACGCATGAATTCTGTCTATAAATATATATACAGTACAGTGGGTATGGAAAGTATTCAGACCCCTTTAAATTTTTCACTCTTTGTTTCATTGCAGCCATTTAGTAAATTCAAAAAAGTTCATTTTTTCCCTCATTAGTGTACACTCTGCACCCCATCTTGACTGAAAAAAACAGGAATCTAGACATTTTTGCAAATTTATTAAAAAAAGAAAAACTGAAATATCACATGGTCATAAGTATTCAGACCCTTTGCTCAGACACTCATATTAAAGTCACATGCTGTCCATTTCCTTGGGATCCTCCTTGAGATGGTTCTACTCCTTCATTGGGGTCCAGCTGTGTTTAATTAGACTGATAAGACTTGATTTGTAAAGGCGCACACCTGTCTATATAAGACCTCACAGCTCACAGTGCATGTCAGACCAAATGAGAATCATGAGGTCAAAGGAACTGGCCAAGGCGCTCAGAGACAGAATTGTGGCAAGGCACAGATCTGGCCAAGGTTACAAAAGAATTTCTGCAGTACTCAAGGTTCCTAAGAGCACAGTGGCCTCCATAATCCTTAAATGGAAGACGTTTGGGACCACCAGAAGTCTTCCTAGACCTGGCCGTCCAGCCAAACTGAGCAATCGTGGGAGAAGAGCCTTGGTGAGAGAGGTAAAGAAGAACCCCAAGATCACTGTGGCTGAACTCCACAGATGCAGTAGGGAGATGGGAGAAAGTTCCACAAAGTCAGCTATCACTGCAGCCATCCACCAGTCGGGCCTTTATGGCAGAGTGGCCTAACAGAAGCCTCTCCTCAGTGCCAGACATATGGAAGCCCGCCGAGAGTTTGCTAAAAACACATGGAGGATTCCCAGACTATGAGAAATAAGATTCTCTGGTCTGATGAGACGAAGTTAGAACTTTTTGGTGATAATTCTAAGCAGTATGTGTGGAGAAAACCAGGCAGTGCTCATCACCTTCCCAATACAATCCCCACAGTTAAGCAAGGTGGTGGCAGCATTATGCTATGGGGGTGTTTTTCAGCTGCAGGGACAGGACGACTGGTTGCAATTGAAGGAAACATGAATGCGGCCAAGTACACAGATATCCTGGATGAAAACTTCTTCCAGAGTATTCTGGACCTCTGACTTGAGGGGGTTTTACACATAGCGATATCGCTAGCAATATCGCTAAAACGTTACTGATTTTGTGACGTTCTAGCGATATTGCTAGCGATATTGCTATGTGTGATACTTACCTCCGACCGGCTCCCCCACTGACTGTCGCTGATCGCGCGAGATCGGGCGGCTCCATTTCTCGTCGGGCGCTTCCTGCTGTGTGAGACGAGCGACGCTGGAGGCGGGCGGGAGGACGTCAGGATCGCTGTTTGTGAAAGGTGAGTATCGTCCGCTGCGTCGCTGCTGCATCGCTGTGAGATCTTTCTGTGTGAAAGCTCACTAGCGATCATTTAGCGATGAACCAGCGATCCTGACCGGGTCGTATCGCTGGTCGGATCGCTGGTGCATCGCTAAATGTAAAAGGGCCTTTGGCCGAAGATTCACCTTCCAACAAGACAATGATCCTAAGCACACAGCTAAAATAGCAAAGGAGTGGCTTCAGAACAACTCTGTGACCATTCCTGACTGGCCCAGCCAGAGCCCTGAACTAAACCCAATTGAGCATCTCTGGAGAGACCTGAAAATGGCTGTCCACCAACGTTCACCATCCAACCTGACGGAACTGGAGAGGATCTGCAAGGAAGAATGGCAGAGGATCCCCAAATCCAGAGGTGAAAAACTTGTTGCATCATTCCCAAGAAGACTCATGGCTGTACTAGCTCAAAAGGAGCTTCTACTCAATACTGAGCAAAGGGTCTGAATACTTATGACCCTGTGATATTTCAGTTTTTCGTTAATAAATTTGCAAAAATTTCTACATTTCTGGGTTTTTTTTTCAGTCAAGATGGGGTGCAGAGTGTACATTAATGAGAAAAAAATGAACTTTTTAGAATTTACCAAATGGCTGCAATGAAACAAAGAGTGAAAAATTTAAAGGGGTCTGAATACTTTCTGTACCCACTGTGTATACACATATATAGTGAAGTAAACTTGATGGAGCCCTATACCATACCTCTGGGCCACTGCTGATAGCTTCATGCACTTCACTTGTCCAGAACATCTGAGACACACAGAGCACAACCTGTCCGGGCCATTCTCTGACCCAGTCTTTTCTTGCAGTCTCAGGGTATGCCTTTTAAAAAAAAAGTTAAATTACATTGATAAAAACATTTAAGAGAGAGACAACCTTACAAATATTACCCAGCAAATGAACTTCTACTCTTTGGAGTGTCACCCTAAAAAGATCTACTACCCGGCTCCATTGTGGAAGATACCTCTACATCATCCCCAAATCATTCACTGCTGCCAGATAATCAATTCTATCTATAGAAATATAAAAGTACTAGATTAGTTCCAATTAAGGCTTTTGGTCCGTCCGTAGATCCGTACCATTCGTGACCGAGCGATAACATCATGCACGCTCCTTAACATGACATCTTCCACTTGGATGAGCCACTTCTCCACGGCCCCCCGAGCCTCAGAGGTGGAGATGGTCTGGATGAGTTCTACACGTTCCCCCTCGGTGCTGTACATGGCTTTGATATCCAGGTTAGGAAGGAACTCTAGTTTTGCGATCCCTTCAAAGCACTTCTTTAGATGTGGCTGGACCCGCAGAGGATCTTTAGTCTCAGAGAGAATTTCTAGCATCTCGTCGTTGGACAGGAAGTAAAAGCTATAACAAAAAAAAATGTGCGATGTGATAAAAATGTCATTAAATCATTGAGTCAGGCGCCATGTCTAGGTGAGAACCTAGAAAAGCAAAGCTTAACAGTAAAGATTCAGCCGCGTTTACTGAAACCTTGAGAAATACTATTAATTAGACTAATAACACATAGGGTGCAGGAGATGAATTTCGGGAAAAACTGTTGGTATTGGTGGGACCGGTCGACTGTCTAATGTGTTCTAAAGGTCCCTATACACATTGGATGAAAGTAGGTCAAACCTGATGATTGCCACAAGACCAGCCTATCCACTGATGGGCATATGGGGGTCTCCCGACTCTCCCCCAATTGAGGATGTCAGGGCCACAAGGATCACGCAGTTGGAATATCAATACCCGGTATGATGCCAGATGTGTCCGATACTGGCTTTACCTCTCTCCCCATTAAAAACACATAACTGTTCAGACAACAGGTATCTCATATCTTATGATCAGCTTAAAGGGGCTGTCCAGCTTTGAGGACTTTTTTTTTTTACCTAAATG
Organism: Dendrobates tinctorius; assembly: GCF_039654945.1. Taxonomy (NCBI): domain Eukaryota; kingdom Metazoa; phylum Chordata; class Amphibia; order Anura; family Dendrobatidae; genus Dendrobates; species Dendrobates tinctorius. Next base: position 18,323,477 of record NW_027361695.1, read on the forward strand.
CGAGTATTTGCAGCTAAAAATCATTACGGCAATTCAGTTTTATTATAAATGTTGCACCGTTAGGCTCTTTGTTTCCTGCACACTCAGCTTTGATGTGGTCTGTGGTCATAAATCGGCTAAAAAAAAAAAAAGACAGATAAAAAAAAAAAGCCCATTTTGCAACCAACAATAGCCAGCGCCACGCAGAGTCTATAGACAGCAAACGGGACATCATTTTTAATAAAACCCAATTACAAAAATGATTTTAAAAAAATAAATAAAAATGACCACTTTAAAGAATATACAGAACCATTGCAACAAGTGAAAGGACTATACCGTGGGAAAAAAAGCCTCTTCTTCTCCAAATAGGCATTCAGACCTTTCATGATTTTATCCAGAAGCACATTGCTGTCCTGAAGTTTTTCCAGAAGTCCGGTCAGAGAAGTCGCAATTAAAACCTAAAACAAAGTAGATAGCCCATAAGTAAGATTCGATTATATAGTTCTATAGACTGAAAAAAACCCCGCGTTCATCAAATATTGTACTGAAAGTTCATATAAAAAATATTAAAACCTATTTGGATAGAAAATGGAAGATGCAGCATGACGCACGAGTCCTGGAAGTATCAGGAGCTTCTAGATGAACGTGGACAACGTCGGATTTCATCAACGCTGGATACATGATTGATGACCTTGCTTTCTTGTATCATTCCACTATGAAGCATCCATTTACCTTCGGGTCTTTAACGCAATGTTTCATGATCTCTCTCCAGTTTCTGTCCACGGTCTGGAATAACCGTCCTTCTTCAGGCATTTGCTGCATGATGTCCTCAGAAGAGAAGATGGGGTCTAGATAAAGCCACTGGGCCTGCACCTTCAGCCATTCATCAATGGTTTCCTGGATCCTTATCAGTCGTTCCTCCCATTGCTTAAAGGAGAAGAGTAAAAAGTTAACAGAAAGTCTAATTACACAAAAAATGAAAATTTTGATAATATGCAAATTAATGGGAAAAAAAAGTCTTATCATTTTAAAAGATAAATTATCAATGTTGGACATTGTTGGATATTTGTCGGCAAAGTTGAGTGAGATTCCTTGATGCCATCCCCATTACATGCACTGTATGTGAGCTGGAGACGCATGTAACTTTAGCCTCAGAGCTCCTAATGAAACCTTAGCATCTGCTAATACGGAAGTGAATATTTTATACCTTGATTTCTTTCTCATAGGGCTTGATGAAAGGCGATCCTCTCATCGTCTGAGTCTTCACAATTTGGTCATCCAGAGTGGTTTGGATTTCATCCACTGCTGATAGAATAGAAACCCCAGACTCTCGATAGGCGCTAGTATTAAAGGATATGGACTCCCACATTTCTTCCATGGTATGCATTGCTTTCTCCAGGGAAAACTCCTAAGAAGAAAACACAGAAACGTTTCGTTAGTAGCAGATTCCTCTTTCCTCCGACATCTGCCATCAGGGGATAGCGAGGGGGGTTTCATACACATTAGATCATTGGCTGATCTATAGTTGACTTTTATCATTAGCAGGAGCAAGCTTTAGGTTGGTCATTAAGGCTATCTTTCCCAGCCCATCTCTCATAATACACATGAATGCTCATCTGATCTGAGCATACATATGTCTTGTATATGAAAAGTAGAGTAAGCGGATTTCAGTCTCTTAAAAAAGATCATCTAGTCACACTCTTGAGATAACCACTGGCAAAACTGCCACACTCGTTAGATAACCACTGATGAAACTATCATACTCTTGATATAGCATTTGCGAAACTGTCACACTCTTGATAAAGCCACTGGCGAAACTGTCACACTCTTGATATAGCCACTGGCGAAACTGTCACACTCTTGATAAAGCCACTGGTGAAACTGTCACACTCTTGAGATAGCAACTGGCAAAACTGTCACACTTTTGAGAAAACATTTGCGAAACTGTCACACTCTTCAGATAGCCACTGGCGAAACTGTGATACTCTTGAGAGGACCACTGGTGAAACTTCCACACTCTTGAGAGAGCCACAGGCGAAACCTGTACACTCTTGAGATAACCACTTGCAAAACTGCTAAAATGTAAAAAGTTCAAGCTGTTATCCCTGACAGCTGTTGGTTTTTTTAACTCAATTTTTCTTCATTCTTTTTTACGTTTTCCATTCTTTGCTATTAATTTAAATCACTCGATATTATTTTCGACCACTGATACACATTTATTAGACAAAGATGCTTACCTTACTAGCTGCCGCACTAATCTGCTCGAACTGGTCTAAGTACGGATCCAGGCTCAGCTTCAGGACCTTCCTCAGGCTGGTGCCAGAATTCGGAGTGAGGTCATAGCCAACTATCTCAGACATCTGGAGCCAATGTCGGGTTCTGATTCCTGGGTTGCAAAGGATGCTCACCAGAGGGATATATTCCTGCAAAGGAGTCAATCACAATCAGTGTCTAGGGATTACAGGTACAAAAATGAATTAAAAGGATATCACATAACCATTGAATCACATAACCAATGAATGTTAGAGTTGGAATGGACCTCAAGGATCATCGTGTCCAACCCCCTGCTCAATGCAGGATTCACGAAATCATCTCAAACAGATGTGTGTCCAGCCTCTGTTTGAAGACTTCCATTGAAGGAGAACTCACAATCTCTCGTGGTAGCCTGTTCCACTCATTGATCACCCTCAATGTCAAAAAGTTTTTTCTAATATCCTCATCTTCTTAGATAGATATTATAAGAAACAAGCACTTTTGCAATTTACTGCTTCTTACAATTTGCAGCCGTTCTTGAGTTAGCAATACTTTTCTTCTGTTCATAGATCGTTGCCTAGGAGACCGACCACCACTGCTGTCTGGCTAGTAAGCACTAAGCTGAAATTGGCTGGGATTAGGAGGTAACAATGCGCTCCAGAAAACCTCGCCCGGATTACTGATATATCCATTATTTGATGCGCCTACCTTAAAAGCTTTGATTTGCTCTGTGACGGCAGAACACATGAGAACTATGCGACTTTCCTTCTTTTCCTCGTCCACCGCATCTTTATCTTCAGACAGTGTTCGGTGTTGAGCCGCCTTTTTCTTCTCCTCTTCTAACTTCTTCTGCTTCTGCTGAAAAAATTTCATCATCTTGTAGACTTCTCGGAAAAATTCATCCACCTCTGCTTCCATGCTTTCTCCGTTCAGGTCAAGGAAAGCGCCGTCGATCCACCTGGAAGCATGAGATATTTTCGAGACATATTTTGATAAGTTTTGTGTTTTTATCTATAGATTACTGGGTTCTAAAAGCTAAAACACAACCTCAGTTCATCTACTACTGTCTATTCTGCTTTTTTTCCTCTTCTTCATCTATGGCTATTTTATTTTTCTTAAAGGGGTTGTCCCATAAATAATGTTTAATCACCTATCCACAAGGTCGTTGATAAATGTCTGATCGCTGAGAGTCCGACTGCAGGAGCCCCCAGCAGTGATGGTCCTAGGGACAGCTTTGTGACTGAAGCATGCGTGCATCAATGGGAGGGGTGGTCACGCATGCGCATGACTGCTCCTATAGAAGTGGATGGAGCACTGGCTATGGCATGTGCACTATCACTCCATTCACACAGCAGACTTTTGGACCCCTGTCCTCAGGATTACTAGAGGTCTCTGTTTGAGCTCCCAATCAAACATTTATCACCTATCTTGCAGATTGGGTCAAATGGGTTGTAAGGTCTTGCGGTACAAGGCTGCAGTCACTCTGCGGGTCTTCAGACTTGTAAATCATCACATTGCAAGCACTGCACGATGTGAAGTTTTTCTAGTGCTGGCAAGTATGTGGTTTATATACTTCCAACCACATTCCGACTAGACGTGTCCAGTCTCAATCAATAGACTTGCCAGATAAGTCTAGTTGGCATGTGACCGCATGTATGCAAATTACAAACTTGCGGTTGCACGCCTGCTGCTCCTGCTGCCGGAGAATTCTCATAGCTGTGAGGATTTACATGTCTGCAGTCACATGGAGAGACTGCAGACTTGTACCCCAAGGCTGGACAACCCCTTCAGTGCTGTTTATGGGAAAACACCTTTAATAACACATAATGCCCTTGTAAAATATACACGACGTTGGCACTTTTTCATCTACACAGGCCGAAGAACAGTGATGGGGACAGAACTATCAGTTATTAGAAAGGCTCTATCCCATGCCATTACAAGGGGGGATGTGCTGTCAATAAAGATCATCTTTGCTGGCATAAATGATCCGATCCAGACAAATTAGTGTTTTGCTTGCTCATCATGTGATCACAGGCACCTTTACAAGGGCCGATAGTTGGGAATGATTATCAGCTTATCTAGACGTGCCAATTACTCTCCACTTCAAATAAAGTATGGCGCTATGGTGATACTAAATGAAGGTATGCCAAGAGTTAACTCAGAATTCCCCAATACGGTGCACATACTTTTTTTCAGTTTTCTGCCATTTGTAAATCAGTGCAAAAAGCTTCTGGTATGGTTCGATGTTGACTTTCGAAGAATCCAGCTGAGGGTACGTAGTAAGATCCCATTTATACAGGGCTTCCTCTTTGTTAATATATGACACCGCCTCCTCTGCGTCTGCTATTCGCTTCTGTACAGTCCTCACATCTGTCACGTACTGAAACCAGACCAAATAAACACAGATAAATAAAGGGTTAAATGGACTGCCTCCATTAAAGAAAATGAGTTCTACATTCACAAGCTATTGTATGAGACGGGACATCTCACCGCTGCTTCCTTCATGTCTGTCCTTTACTTCTCGCTTGCAGAATACAGACTCCTATATTCTCCACTTAATAGACAGTTGATGACAGAGGTGTAATTCCAAAAGTCGCTAACGCGTTTCAGGCCTAGTAGACGCTTTTATACACCGGTCCACTAGGACCCACCTTGGTTTGATTGCACTTCTGGTTAAGCACCAGGGACTGCCTCTATAAAGGCTGTTCTGATTGATAATGATGTTCAGTAGGGTTTATGTTTTTTATAGGTTTTTTTTGTACAGCAAAAACAATGCTGCAGTCAAGGGCCTAACTACAGTGAGTTCGCACCTGGAGCTAATGGGGTGCCCAAAACATCTGTTTGGCTCATATGAGAAGACCACTACTATTAAAGACCTGCAATAGTTGGGGGTCCTGATGGAAATTTTGCACTGAAGCCCACAAGCTTCAAGTTAAACCATTGGCCGTAGTTTCAATATTCTTAGTCTTTCAAAAAAAAGGTTTAAAAAAAAAAAAAACGCCTAAAACAATTCCAAACCAGAGTTAGTGAGCATTTGACAGCTGCTTCCCCTGAACGGTCGTTTAAGGATAATTGTGCAGCATAAACAGACTGCCAATCACTGACGAATGAGCAAAAAGCTTGTTCGTCGGGTGAAATGAGCAAAAAGTCATTGTTCTCGGCATCACATTGTCTTGAGTAATAAGGACCTGTACAAATATAAACAGAGCCTTAGGCTGGGGTCTCACTTGCGAGTGCAATGCGAGAAACTCGCCTCAATACCCAGCATTGCCACCGGCACTCGGGACCGGAGTGTGCGGCTGCATGTATTTCTATGCAGCTGAACGCTCCGGTCCGAACCGCTGGCGGCAGTGCTGGGTATCGAGGAGATAGACTCGCGCGTGTTTCTCCCATTGCACTCCCAAGTGTGATCCCGGCCTTAAAGTAATGAAAAAAGGAAGCGGGAAAACTATAACAGTGCCCATGATTATCATACCTGCTGCATCATATCCAGCTCGGAGCACTCTGCAAATTCTTCCATCCGACGCGAGATTTTCTCCAGTTCCAGCATAAGTTTCTCTCTTTTCCCCAGCAGCTCACTCTCTCCTTTACGCTTGGCGTTTTCAATCAGCTTTTAGCAAGGAACAGTTATCGAAAAGCGCTCTTAGAATAAACATATGTTGTACCGGTGCATTATTGATGTCCCTAACCCCCATTCCCTTTTTCCTCTTCCATTTCCCAGGTTGAACTAGTGGCTTTTTTTTAACCGTACAAACTATGTAACTACATTTTTTGATTATAAACTATAAAAATAAAACGTATTTAGTTCATATAGCGCGATCTAAAAGTACAATGCTGTGCCATACTATTATTGGAAGCATTGCTGCGGGAGGAGCACGTAAACCCACCGCTGGCACCCGAGACCCCCTTTTCGGAAATGAACCCACATACCTGGTCATTTTCATCAAACACTGGGTTGATATTTTTGGGCCAGAGTAACACTGTTGAGTTCAAGGCGATATCTTCAGGTAAAAATAAATGAACATCTAGAAGATAATTCATCCTCCGCTGACACTCCTGAAATTAAAAAAATGAAAATCACAATGTACTAATGTATCTAACATCTACAATCACAGGGGTTGTCCAACTAATTATATTAGGTTATTAAATTATACTGATGCTCCACAACTCCAGCTCCCTCCCATCGACTTGTGTTCTTCCTGTTCTATGTGGACATGTGATTTCTGTAGCCAATCACTAGCTGTAGAAGGTTACAACTGTAGTCTGTGATAGGCTGAAGCAATCACATGATCCTGTTGGGAGATCTCATCACTGGAACCTGGAGGGGGACTGGTTAGTATAGCTACTATGACGTGACCTATATGAAAAAAATACATATTAAACAAAACACAAGAAATATCGGAATATTCCTACATATTATAAATTAATTGTACCCAGGGACGTACGTACAGCAATTCGGGATTTTAGCTCCACCAGGCTTTTATTCTTCGCCTGCTCCACAAACGCAATCTCCTCTATGACATCTTCAGTAGTTTCGGGAACCTTTAATGCTTGTTCTTTGATTTTCTCAAATTCTATGCAGATCCTAAAGATTATTACATATACAGTATTAAACACTGGAAGGTGACGATATTTTGTAGTATCATAAGGAAAGTAACGTGAGACTCATAATTGGAGCATCGGCATCTATATATGACTTTATGAACTCATAGCAGAAGTAGCACTTGACCTCGAACCCAAGGGCCCCTGAATGGTACACGGTAGGTAGGGCCCATTACAGATTCTTTTTTTTATGGTGCCACAAGGATTAAATCCAGGATTTTACTCACTCTTCGTTCTCCAATCTGTGGTTTGTCACCAGTCTATCCAGTAATATGTTAGCAAAACTTTTTGCTTTGTCGGCCAGGCCTTGCTTTAAGTCATCGCAGTCGAGGTGGACCATCGTGAAGTAAGCGCGGGTGGGCAGTCCCATGATATCTCTGGCCAGGGTGTGAAATTGTTCTATAAACTGAAATACAAACCGATGATATAAATCAGTCTCGATTACCCTTTAGATTTCTGATTTGACCCTCAGTTATTATCCTGATCGGGGGTAATTGGTTAGATAGCGCCCCTCGCTGTGTAGGACTTAGAACTGTATTGATTCTAATGGGACTGGCAAGAAAATGATTCCTGCTGCACAACTTAGTCCTTGCTGCTGTGTCCCCCCCGTCCCTTCCTGACTACAGCTGATGTTGGGGCACTCTTATTATCAAGGGACTCTTCCAATGAACCAAAGTGGGTCGCCCGAAAAGTAAACCTCTCAGGTCCCCCAGGCTTGCCAAACTGCTACTATAATGGAAAATTCCTGCATTGACGTCCACAGTTGATGTCTATCAAAAATGTTTCTCAACTGCAAAACAAAACTTTTTATATGACGGTCATCATATGCAAATTAGCACTGGCATCTTATGAATGCTGGAAATGTCACTTATGTCCTGCTTGCTTGGGCATGTGTTTATTAAGTATTACACACCTATCCCGGGTATTCTGGGCTCTGCTTCTTTCCTCCTTGGTCTGTTGCCCTCTGTTGTGCTCCGCGTCGGGTTTTGCAGGTGTTCCGGAGTGGCTCAGAGACACACCTCTCCCCATTTCTGTTTAAGGACCAGTAGGACAAACGCCTGGGTCTTAGGATTGAGTCTTTAGACTTTTGTTTGGTGTGCTCCACCTTTTGCTTTAAATTTTTTTCCATTCCTGCTGGGTTATGCTTCATCTGTCCTAATTCCTGAGTGTGCCAAGCCCTTGCTTCCCATGTGCCTACCTGCTTGCCACATCTACACTCGGGGTCCGTGTGCCCACCCGGACCTGAGACTTAGAGGATCCACCTCACCAGGTAAGCCTAACCCTTAAGTTGGGTGTGCCCTCCTTGGATTCATTGGTGCACTGTGAATGCTCAGGAAAGGAGAGCGACGCATTGTGAAAATATAAAGATCTCCTCTGCGGTTGCTGGCCTGAGCAAGACTTGGCGTCAATATACCTGTCGATATTCCTTCCTGAGTATGCTCAGTGTGCCAATGAAACCAGTAAGCGTAAGCCTGTCTTCATTGCACATGCCCAGGTAAGAAAGCAGGACGCAGGTGAAATTTCTGTAAGTTCTAAGATGCCAATCATGCATGCCCCCCAGGGTGTGATCACAGCATCTGAGACCGGATTTGTCTGTGGGAAGTGATGTGCCGCTGGACTAGTCCTAGATAACTTGCATATGATGAACGGTGCATAAGCAGTCGATTTTTACAAGAAACATCAATGACAGTGTTGCCGTGCAGAAATCAGCCAATTTAACATAAAGGCGGTTGGAGATAACATGCAAGCAGGTCCACACATACGTACCCCTGTGTATTCATCAAAACTGTGCTCTTCAGATAAGAAAGTTTCTACCTTCTCGGCGGCTGAACCATCCACCAGCCAGCTGAAGCTTTCAACTATCAAATAATAGAACAGAGAATTGCTAGTTGTATCTAGACTCATCATAATATCAGGCGGAGAAAACGTAAAAAAAAATATTTTTAAAAGTAAGTTCACTTGCTTCATCAGGTCTAAGAGATCAATTTAATCATCTAGATTTATATAGTGAAATCTAGTGACAGATGCTCTTTGACGTGCCTTTTAGACCAATCATATGTATATTATTTCTGAAGGATAATGTCTGACAGATGAATGTCTCAGTCTGGGAACCCCTGACCCTGGGTTAAATGGCTTTTGGAAAGATATCAGGATCAAAGCATGGACAGGTAGAGTACACTCCAAGTGCCGGCAGGAGATTTCTGATTATGATTGCTCCAACCACTTACGTACTGTATGGACCATCCCATTAATACTTAAGACCCATGTCCAGCTTACTGTATGTACCATTCCATTAATGATTTAGGTCCAGCTTACCGTACGTTTGGAAATGCCTGAATGGCTCGCGTAGATTGTGGCTGACGGCCTCCTTCAGCTTCAGCACGGCAGAATCAAAGATGTAATCAGGGAGTTTGGCCTCGATGATCTGAACCGTGTTACTACCAGAAAGCCACGACTGAACCGTCTGAATGTTCTGGACAAAGAAGAACGTTTTATAAAATGACATGATTATTGCAGAAGTTGATAATATAAACCCCCCGATTTACTGCAGGAGAAGAGAACACACACAGTGTCAGTGGAGATCAGCTCTGATCTTGCTCTCCTGTCTGCAGCGACTGCTTGCTGCACACAGGATCACAAAGTAAGCAGGCGGCCGATATTGACAGGCGAGGGAGAGGAGAACGGGCACGCACTGACACTACAGGAGCTGAGCGCGCAAGTGTACAATTTCAGCTTGTGTGCACTCGCATCCCTCTCTCCTGTCAGCAGCAGCTGCAGACAGGAGAGGAATGAGAATGCTCCAGCACACACCGACACTGTGTGCTCTCGGCTCCTGCAGTGTCAGTGTGCGCAGGGCTAGGGATTCAATTCAGTAAGCGCGCCAAAGCGAGCAATGTAAATCAACATAAGAGGAGGTGCACAGGATTGCAATTGGGTGGGCAGAACGGAGCAATGAGCGCGCCGGGAAAACCCCTCATTTACATATGTGACAAAATTGTTTTTATGTAAAATGAAATGAGTGAAATCTATACTACAGGTATGATTTTTGTAGGCGATAAACACCCCCTATATGTATAAGTGGTTTAATTTGAGTCTTGGGCCGACAGACATCATTTATGAGCTGAATGCACACTGCTATACATTGAGCTCAATGATATCATAGTATACAGTCTTATCCCAAGCTCCCTCTAGTGGTGGCTGCAGACAAAAAAAAAATCCCAAATACCTGAAGGGTCTTGGAGATCCGAGTTACTATAAAGAGTACAACTTCTTCTACGTCCTGGAAGCTTGGATAGAAATCCATTTTCTCGTCATCAAATGTAAGTTGCATTTTGAAGATTGGTAAAAATTGCGTGTCTTTCAGGTCAAATAACTGGACAAAAGCTTCTACGGTTTTCTGCAGAAGGTCTCTCACCTGTGAAATCAGCAAATATTAGTGTTGATGAGAAAAATCAAATCCATGAGAGAGTGGTGCAGAAAACAGGGAGACGGTCTCGGCTATAAGAGGAGAAGAAAACTGGCTGACAGACATTTACTGTGCTATTTTTTGTTTTGCATGTTTTCCTTCCCTTCTTTTAAAAAGCCACAATTTTTTTTATTTTTCAATTTATATAACTACAAGAGGCTATGTCATGTGTGTCGCCTAACCCCTTCCCCACATATGACATACTCGTACGGTACGCCATATGTCATGTTCCTGTGTATGTGCAAAATTTGGAACTGAGTCCCCACCTGCATGTTAGTCAGATGTATGGGCCCTTGTGACATTCTAGATCCTAACAACATGTGTGTTCTCCTCATTCTAGCTGTTTCCTGTAATAATCTCCCCCGTGGTAGCCCCCATCCTGTAATAATGTCTCTCATTATAGGCCCCTTCCTGGTATAATGTCCCCCATCCTGTGACCCTTCCTGTTATAATATCCCCAAGTGCTGGGCCTCTTTCTGTAATAATATCCCCTTCCTGGTATAATGTCCCACATCCTGAGCCCCTTTCAACAATATTGTCCCCATTCTGGGCTCCTTCCTGGTATAATGTCCCTGGTCCTGGGTCACTTATTGTAATAATACCCCCCATTCTGTCCCTTTCCTGTATCAAAGTCCCCCATTCTGGTATAATATCCCCCATTCTATAACAATGTCCCACATCCTGGGCCCCTTACTGGCATAACGTCACCGATCCTTTAACAATGTCCCCCCATTCTGGTATACTGTCCCTCATCCTGTGCCCCTTCCTTGTATAATGATCCCCTCTGCTGTGTAACTGAATACATGGAAGCCTGTCAATCACGGCTACAGAGAGCGGATGACTGAGTGAATGGAGTCACAGACGATGTGTCTGTTGTATTCTTTCATTGTCCCTATTAACCAAATGTGTGCCATTTTGGCTAATCGGAGAGGGGACTGTGGATATGCCATAAATGTATAACATGGGAATACCCCTTTGAGTCTATGTTTGATCCAGAGACACAATAATGAATATGAATCCTCATAGATCACAGATCTTACAGCCGCCTTTACCTGGTTGGACATAAGCGTCGAGACGCAGTTATAAAAAGAATCCCATTTGTCCGCTTTAACCAACTGCAGGGCATCTTGACTGGCAAACAGATTGATCACTTTGGGGTACCAGGTGTTCAGCAACTTTTCTTCTGTCTTGGCACACGCCAAGGAAACGCTGTTCCTCAGGGATTCACATTCTACAGGACCCCTGGACCTGACAAAGAAAAAAGAACTTTATCATATTTGTGATGACAGCGCATACCTAATTCCTTTATAACTGCTAAATTATATATAAAAATGGGGGAACGGATCAATCAACATCTGTCCAACCTGTATCCAGACAGATCAACAATTAGCAGATTGGAGAAAGTTGTGTATCCCAAATCAAGCATGGTGCGAATGGTCGGGTGGACCAGATGTAGGTTTTTCATGATCTCATTTCTTGCTTGGAGGAAGCTCTGATGCCACGGCTTGGAGAAATCCAGACCTCTGAAAGGGCAAGAAATAACATTGTAGATTTATTGATTAATGAGCGCTCATGTCTGACATGACGTAAGGAGCAGATAAAGAAAGACTCACGTGGGAAATTCAGGTAATAGACCCGACTCTTCTGCTTCTAATCCTTTAACCTCTGGCTTAACTAGAATACTTTTCACTGAAAATGTAAAAAGGGAAAAAAAGATGTAAATTATTCCACATAGCAGAAAGCTTAAATGGGTTGTTACATATTCATTCTCAGGAGCGCATGGATCCCTTACCTCCCAGAGTGCACCGATCCTCTGCCTCCCCAAGCGCACTAATCCTTGGCCTACCGGACAACACTAACTACCTACCAGAGTGCACTAATCCCTTGTGTTTCGGAGAGCACTAATCCCTTGCCTCCTGGAGCACACTGATCCCCTGCCTCCTGGAGCACACTGATCCCCTGCCTCCTGGAGCACACTGATCCCCTGCCTCCTGGAGCACACTGATCCCCTGCCTCCTGGAGCACACTGATCCCCTGCCTCCTGGAGCACACTGATCCCCTGCCTCCTGGAGCACACTGATCCCCTGCCTCCTGGAGCACACTGATCCCCTGCCTCCTGGAGCACACTGATCCCCTGCCTCCTGGAGCACACTGATCCCCTGCCTCCTGGAGCACACTGATCCCCTGCCTCCTGGAACACACTGATCCCCTGCCTCCTGGAGCACACTGATCCCCTGCCTCCTGGAGCACACTGATCCCCTGCCTCCTGGAGCACACTGATCCCCTGCCTCCTGGAGCACACTGATCCCCTGCCTCCTGGAGCACACTAATCCCTTGCCTCCTGGAGCACACTAATCCCTTGCCTCCTGGAACACACTGATCCCCTGCCTCCTGGAGCGCACCAAACCTCTGCCTCCCTGAACGGACCAAACCTCTCACTCCCAGAGAAAACCGATCTCCTGCCTCCCGGAGCACACCGATCCCCTGCTTTCCAAAGCGCACCGATCTCCTGTCTCCCGGAGCGCACTGATCTCCTGCCTCCCAGAGCGTACCGATCCCCTGCTTAAATGAGTTGTCATATATTCATTCTTCAGGAGCATACCGATCCCCTGCCTCCTGGACGCATCGATTCCCTGCTTCCCGGAGCACACCAATCCCCTGCCTACCGGAGCACACCGATGCCCTGTCTCCCGGACCGCACTGATCTCCAGCCTCCTGGAGTGCACCAATCCTGTACCTCCCGGAGCGCACCGATCCTCTACCTCCCGAAGCGCACTGATCCTGTACCTCCCGGAGCGCACCAATCCCCTATCTCCTGAAGCACACCAATCCTGTACCTCCTGGAGTGCATCAATCCCCTATCTCCAGAAGTGCACCGATCCCATGCCTCCCGTAGCACACCGATCCTGTATCTCCCGGAGCGCACCGACCCCCTGTCTCCCAGAGCACACTGGTGCCATGCACTAATCACCTGCCTCCTGGAGCACACAGATCCCCTACCTCCCGGAGATCACTGATCTCCTGCCTCCTGGAGAGCACTAACTACCTGCCTCCAAGAGCACACTAATCCCAGGTGTCCTGGAGAGCACTGATCTGTTGCCTCCCGAAGCGCACTGATCCCCTGCGTCCCAGAGTGCACTGATAACTTGCATCCAGGAGTGCACCGATCCCCTGTCTCCCAGAGCGCATTGGTCCACTGCCTCCCGGAGAGCTCTGATCCCCTATTTTTCCCAGAGCGCAATGATCCCCTGTGTCCCAGAGAGCACCAATCTCCTGCCTCCCGGCAGCTTGCTTGCCAGGAGATTTGGCGCACCTGACTAGCAGTTTTGACCAGTAGTATGGTGGCGTCGCTGTAACGTACTGTGCTTTTTCCGAAGCAGAATCAGGGGCGCACAGGGGCACTGAATCTGGCTGGATGTAAGCTTTCTAGAGAAAACCTTGTAAACACTGCGCTCCTTGCCAAGAGGACGGCCAGGGCTGATAGACTGCAGTGGCGGCCGTCAACATAGACAACAAGCAGTAATCTATAACATTAAAAATTCCTCCGTTCTTGAGAGATAATTTTTAATAGCAAATAAATTCAAATTTTTCGAGAAATTCCTAACGAAGCAACCTAATTAATCAACAGGTCATTTTCTGATGACAGGTTTCAAATGTGCGTAACAGGCAGATATTATTTGGGCTTGTTAAGATGGCAAAACTGACGTTTCACCCCTCAACATTAAATACCGTAAGTAAATTGCCTCATCAGAGGACTAGAACGCTAGTGGAGCATAGCATGGCCTAAAAGTCTCCTTACACTGACAATGTCAGGATGTCACTCTGCACAAGGAGAGAAGTTACCCCTTACGCCCCTGAACATTAAAAAATGGGGTTAACAACAACAGAAATTGACATATTGTGAATTTTAAAAAATACCAATATGTGGCTGGTGGTGTAATCTGCCTCATATATTCTGCGCAGATTTGTGCCGCATTGATGCTCTATGTGCATGTGTCCTAATATGGAATTGTAGCGGCTCCATGGGCCGCAGTATTGGCTTTGTGCAAATGGTGCTGCCATTAGATGATAAGTAATGGGGGCTTTAGTCTACAAGTACGGGGGAATGTTTGCCTGCAGGGCATTTAGATTTAGGATGGACTCACCCAAGTGTGTCTTCATACTTTTCTCAAAATCTTGGGAAACTTCCTCCAACAATTCTGCGACCAGAGCCTCTCTAGCCTTTCCCTTCTGGAGAGACTGTGGCACAAAGCTGAGCATGGCGTCTAGCCAGTGCTTCTGGATGGGCACCACGGGGCTGCTCTCTACACTCTTCTTCATGAACAGATAATTCATCTGCAAGAGACAATAAGAACTTGACCACAAAAGAAATACAAACCCTGACACCCAAATAAATGTGAGGCATAGTGATCAGGAAAGTGAAAGTCCGGTCTGTCAACCGGCTTAATGAGAATAACAAATGGAAACTAGCAGAATAGTGAGTGCAGCTCTGGAGTATAATACAGGATGTAACTCAGGATCAGTACAGGATCAGTAATGTAATGTATGTACACAGTGACTGCACCAGCAGAATAGTGAGTGCAGCTCTGGAGTATAATACAGGATGTAACTCAGGATCAGTACAGGATCAGTAATGTAATGTATGTACACAGTGACTGCACCAGCAGATTAGTGAGTGCAGCTCTGGAGTATAATACAGGATGTAACTCAGGATCAGTAATGTAATGTATGTACACAGTGACTGCACCAGCAGAATAGTGAGTGCAGCTCTGGAGTATAATACAGGATGTAACTCAGGATCAGTAATGTAATGTATGTACACAGTGACTGCACCAGCAGAATAGTGAGTGCAGCTCTGGAGTATAATACAGGATGTAACTCAGGATCAGTAATGTAATGCATGTACACAGTGACTGCACCAGCAGAATAGTGAGTGCAGCTCTGGAGTATAATACAGGATGTAACTCAGGATCAGTAATGTAATGTATGTACACAGTGACTGCACCAGCAGAATAGTGAGTGCAGCTCTGGAGTATAATACAGGATGGAACTCAGGATCAGTAATGTATGTACAAAGTGACTGCACCAGCAAAATAGTGAGTGCAGCTCTGGGGTATAATACAGGATGTAACTCAGGATCAGTAATGTAATGTATGTACACAGTGACTGCACCAGCAGAATAGTGAGTGCAGCTCTGGAGTATAATACAGGATGTAACTCAGGATCAGTAATGTAATGTATGTACACAGTGACTGCACCAGCAGAATAGTGAGTGCAGCTCTGGAGTATAATACAGGATGTAACTCAGGATCAGTAATGTAATGTATGTACACAGTGACTGCACCAGCAGAATAGTGAGTGCAGCTCTGGAGTATAATACAGGATGTAACTCAGGATCAGTAATGTAATGTATGTACACAGTGACTGCACCAGCAGAATAGTGAGTGCAGTTCTGGAGTATAATACAGGATGTAAATCAGGATCAGTAATGTAATGTATGTACACAGTGACTGCACCAGCAGAATAGTGAGTGCAGCTCTGGAGTATAATACAGGATGTAACTCAGGATCAGTAATGTAATGTATGTACACAGTGACTGCACCAGCAGAATAGTGAGTGCAGCTCTGGAGTATAATACAGGATGTAACTCAGGATCAGTAATGTAATGTATGTACACAGTGACTGCACCAGCAGAATAGTGAGTGCAGCTCCGCTGTATAATATTGGATGTAAGACAGGATCAGTACAGGATAAGAAATACATAGAAAAAGCATCTCACTCGCTGAGCACAGAAAGTCTATGAGCCCACTTCCGCTCTGTGTCTGTGCTCATGCAGGATCTTAGTGCTGATTAGCTGCTGCCAAGTGTTTTTTGAGCAATCAGGGAAGATCTCAGGTCTTGGACCCCACTCAGCTGCAGGACGTGTAAGTTAGGAAAAGGGAATGAATAAAAAACATAGGTATTCTTTAAGTAAAACTCACCCTTAGCTTTCTCTGTTCACTGTTCATCTGTCATAAAAAATAGAATTTCACATGAAATATTTCAAATACAGTAAATGTTATCAATAACAAGAGACGTGTAATGTAGATGATTCCTGAGAGTAGTATAGGAGGTGATCGGGGCATTGCGGGTCACAGGTGTGCTGTACTACCCATCACTACAATCAAGATTCACATGGTTTGGGTTAAAAAGTCGCACTTATCACTTGCAGTTTTTCGGTACGGCCCTAATCACTGAATGGTGCACCCGCCCCGGGTATAAGAGAATCAGAAGAAGAAAAATCCCAACACTCATTTCTGTCTTCTATATAAGTCACAAAAGCCGTGTATTCCTATATCAGAAAGTGTGAGAGGAGAACGGCGGCGACCATTTGTCAATGTATTCCTACATTTCCAGATGGAGTAACCACAAAATACACAATTATTAAAGGGGTTTCCTTATAGAAAAGTAGTCCTCAACCAATCAGATAGCAGTAAAAAGAAACCAACAGATACAGTACTCACCCTCCTCTGATCCCTGTCATTTCCGGTGGCGTCTGTGTTTGGCTGCAGCGGTAACATCATGACTACAGTGCACATCACTGCTGTGGCCAATCACAGAACGTATTTGCTTTGCTGTTGCTAACGGCATAAGCCGCCAAGCATAGTGATTGGTAGCAGTGGTTATGTTACCGCTGCAGCCAAACGCTGGATAGGAGGAGGGTGAGTACTATTTCTATTTGTGTTTTTTTTTTTTTAACTACTAATTAGTTGGATAAGTGATCTAATCTGAGTGAAAACAGACATATGATCTTACAGTAGATGGTAACTGCGGCTCAGGGGGTGAGGGGATTCTGCGCTTCTGTTCGGTCACAGTTTCTTCATAAGCTTTTAAAGCCTCCTTCATGCTGTAAAGGGAAGACATGACGGTAAGAAATGAGAAGAGGAGAGACGACTACACATCTGACTCCCATCACGAGTAACGTACATGATGCCATTGAGGGTCATCTGTGTCTCCCGGCTTCTCTTGTGTCTCATCAGCTTCTTGCCTGTAGTGCTCAGAGAGGTGGTCGGGAGGGGGAGGGGAGGCAGGTGAACGGTGAGGCGGTCCGCAGGTGGCAGGCGCGAGGTTCTGTTGGATGCCATCTATTAAAGGAACAAACGTTAAGGAAATATTAAAGGGGTTGAGGATAAATACAGGAGACCTTGAGGAGGTGGGTGCCTGACACATGTAAAGGCGAGTTTTGAGACATAAGACTTCACTGCCTGGAATGGTTTTACACTGCGGCTTTCTAGCTGGGAAGTTTTTCCTGTTGAAAAATATTTCATATATCAAAAACTGTATTGTAAAACTGCAACAATTTACTGTAAAACTATGTGGGGTTTTGCTCCCTTTTTGACCAGGCAGGATACTGATTGCTTTATATAAAACAAAATGCATAAAAAGGCACACAACTGAGCTGCGGCCCGAGACTCGGTGGCATGGCCATATGTGTCGCCTCGTTGGTTCTGCAGTAAAAAGCCACCACGCCCCCAATGATTACACATTGCCTCCTCGTATAGTATACACTTCCTTGATATTGAAATTAATAAAATTGATGGAAATTTGCGAACTACCTTATAGTCTACACCTTCTGACCATAATTACTTATTAAAAAGACACAGCTATCATGCCCCTCAAGTCTTCCAAAGTATCCCTAGAGGACAATTTACCAGTGTCCGGAGACTTTGTAGTGAGGAGAGAAATCATCATTATCGTAAGGATCACATTACAAAGTTTGTTAAAAGGGGAAATAATGAAGAGGAAATTTTACAAAATTGGTGAAGAGAGAGGTAAAAAAAAAAAAATAGGGACGAGATGAAAAGGTGTGAAAAAAAACACTAAAATGTGAAATAATACTCTGATTGTCTCTGCATCCGTTTGATTAAATATGTCATAAAAAAACACTGGAAAATGTTACAAAAGGACACTAAATTTGAGGCTTTATTTAAAGATTACCCACCAAGGGGGGTATCATTGGACAATCAACTGATTCGGGCAGAATTTCTAAAAGTCCAGTGAAAGGTTTTATATGCTTGCAATACTGCGAATGTAATTTATGTTTTAAATTGCCCTTGTGGAAAAGCCTAAGTGGAGCGAAACGTCACGTCCAATTAAAATCCGCTTGGCGGAACATCGTTTGACGATTTGTTCATATGAGAAAAGAAATAAATGAAAAAGAGAAGAAATAAACAAAGAAGGATGAGGATTAAATTAATAGGAAAAAAAAGTTCGGAGAAATAAAGGTAGCGCAACAGTTTCATGAAGATGGACATAGGGTGTGTGATCTAAGGTGGCTAGCTTTTGGAAAAAAAATGCACAACAATCTGGGGGTTTCAATTTATATGACTCTCAGCTCTAATTTATGGGACGTCACATCCTAATTGTAGTAAGGGTTTAGGAATTACAGCTCTTCATTTTGTAGCTACCTCTTTTTAAAGAGACCAAAAGTAATTGGATAATTACCGGTATCTCAAAAGCTCTATAATGGGCTTTTCCCTCATTAATTCATCATCAGCTAAGCAGGTAAAAGGTATGGAGCTGATTCCAGGTATGACATTGGCATTTGGAAGCTGTTGCTGTGAACTCACAAAATGCGGTCAAAATTGAAAAGAAACAGACCATCATTAGGCTGAAAAAAAAAGAAAGAAGAAATCGATCAGAAAGATAGCAGAAGTGTTAGGAGTGGTCAAATCAACAGTGTAGTACATGCCATAAAAGAAAGAGCTTGGTAACTCTGTGGTGGTAATGTGTTGTCCAGCCATGGTGTGGGGGTATTTGTTCCTTGTATGTGCTATTATTTGGTCACGATGTGGTGGTAATATGTGGTCTGGTCACGGTGTGGTGGTATTTGCTTCTTGTATGTGGTATTATTGGTCGCCAAGTGATGGTCATATGTGATTTGGACATGGTGCAGTGGTATTTGTCAATTGTATGTGATATTCAGTCACTATGGTGGTAATATGTGGTCTGGACATGGTGTTTGTTCCTTTTATGTGGTATTATATGTTTCTATGTGGTGGTAATATGGTGTCTGGTCATGGTGCGGTGGTATTTGTTCCTTGTATGTGGTATTACTGGTCACCATGTGGTGGTAATATGTGATCTGGTCATGGTGCGGTGGTATTTGTCCCTTGTAGGTGATATTATTTGTCATTTTAAAAATTAATAAAAATATACCTAATTGTATTGGATATTTTAACAAATGATTAATAGGATAGAGTAGAGATCGGCCAAGAGTCTACCTTGTTGTGGTGGCAGCTTAAAAAATCTTTTGGCCAAAACAAAAGCTGCTGGCTTGCAGTCACTAAACACGCTGGACTTCTTCTCTTTGTCCAGTTACCGTGGGCAACCGCACGCTGTGCCAATGTCTCTCACAACTTTACTCCATGACACACGACATTAGGTTGCAGTCACTACACACGCTGGACCTCACTTCGTCAAGTTATGTGGGGGACCACACAGTTCATTAACTGACCCTCCTTAGTGCACACAGTCCCCCATACTCTGGGTTACCTTCCAGGAGCTCCGGCACACACACTGACTTTTTGTCAGTCCTGGCTTCTGGGGAAGCTGCCTTACAGGGATCACTGTCCTGGACAATGACTTGTACCACAGGACAAACCCAACAGTGCAGATCCTCAGAAGGACCGTAGCCTCCCCACCACAGTTAGCCATCACAGGCTCTGCAGATGCATAGTCTCAACCTGTGCTCTTCAGGAATCCGGTCCACTCACAGGACCTTCCAACACAGAGACCATTCAGGTCCACCTCCAGGACCTTACAACACAGATCATGTGACCAAACCACAGTCACATTATGTAGCTGAAACCACCCCCATAGGTGGGAGGCGTGTGTAGTTAGCCAGTCCCGCCCAGCTCTCCGGCTAACCCTGTAAGCCCCCCTTTATATACAAAAACAAGGCTTGTGGAACGTCCTCCGCTGCGAAACACACTGGCCATTTGCAACAATACCGGTTACTGTCTCACAATAGACACACATACAGTATACTGTATATACAAACACATATACAGTGTATATATATATATATATATATATATATACACATATACACACACACACACACAGTGTATATACACACATTCATAGAATCATAGAATCGTAGAGTTGGAAGGGACCTCCTGGGCCATCTGGTCCAACCCCCTGCTTAAAGCAGGATTCGCTAAATCATCCCAGTCAGATGTCTGTCCAGCCTCTGTTTGAAGACTTCCATTGAAGGAGAACTCACCACTTCTCGTGGCAGCCTGTTCCACTCATTGATCACTCTAACTGTCAAAAAGTTTTTTCTAATATCTAATCTGTGTCTCCTCCCATTCAGTTTCATCCCATTGCTTCTAGTCTTTCCTTGTGCAAATGAGAATAAAGTTGATCCTTCTACAATGTGACAGCCCTTCAGATATTTGTAGACAGCTATTAAGTCTCCTCTCAGTCTTCTCTTTTGCAAACTAAACATTCCCAAATCCTGCAACCTTTACTCATAAGACAGGGTTTGCAGACCGGTCACCATTCTGGTCGCTCTTTTCTGAACTTGCTCCAGTTTGTTGATGTCTTTTTTAAAATGTGGCCCCCAAAACTGGACACAATATTCCAGATGAGGTCTGACCAAAGAGGAGTAGAGGGAAATAATGACTTCACGTGATCTAGACTGTATGTGTTAGCGTGGGTGGTCAGGAGCGGGAGCTCCGAGAGTGGACCCTCTGGACCGTGGCACCGAGGGACCCCGGGCGAGCTGCCAGGTGGAACCGACCCCTATACAGGGACCGTTAGGAGCAGGCCCAGGGGTTCGAGTACCACGGTAGCCGGTACCGAGAGGGGCGGCTCAGGATGGACCGGAGTAAGACTGAGACTGGAGTAGGACGGCAGGAGCACTGAAGACAGGACTGGAGTAGGACGGCAGGAACACAAGGCAGGACTGGAGTAGGACGGCAGGAACAGTGAAGGCAGGACTGGAGTAGGACGACAGGAACACAAGGCAGGACTGGAGTAGGACGGCAGGAACACAAGGCAGGACTGGAGTAGGACGACAGGAACACGGGTAGCAGGACTGAGAAGCTGCTGTGAGGAGCAGCCGAGACAGGAACTGCAGGAGCAGAGTGTGCACGATGGAGCGAGGCCAGAGTGTCAGGAAACACAACGATCAGGCGCCTCCCTCAGGGGGAAGCGGCCTGATATGGCCCCGTCTGGTCAGCCATTGGTCCAAATGTGCTTCCGGGTCAGGGCACAGCCGGAGCATAAGAAGCAGGAAGGAGGCGCGGCCGCGGCCTATGGCGCATGCGCATAGCATGCAGGGAAGGCATCGGTCGCGGGTCTGTCTCAGGTGACCGCCGCGGCCGTCGGGTGGAGAGAGGCTGCGGCGTGGGAGCGGAGGGCGACTGCGGCGTGGGAGCGGAGGCCGGGTGAGTATGGCGGAGCGGTGTAACAGTACCCCCTCCCCTAAGCCGCCCCCCCCGGAGATTAACAAGAAACCTCTTGAGGATACGGGGAGCATTAATATTCTCCCGAGGCTCCCAGGATCTCTCCTCAGGACCAAAGCCCTTCCAATCAACGAGAAAGAAAGTCCTACCTCTAACCCTTTTCACAGCGAGGATGTCCTGCACTTCAAAAACGTTGTCGGCACCCACCGGCTGAGGACCAAGATCAAGCGAGGAATGGAAACGATTCAGCACCACAGGCTTCAGGAGAGAGACGTGAAAGGTGTTCGGGATCCGGAGCGAAGCAGGCAACCTCAATTTGTAGGCAACTTCGTTAATACGTCCCAGAATTTCAAACGGACCGATGTAGCGTGGACCCAACTTGTAGGAGGGCAGTTTTAGTCGGACGAATTTGGAGGAGAGCCAGACCTTGTCGCCAACACGATACGGAGGAGAATCCAACCTCTTTTTGTCTGCATAGTTCTTCATCTGATCAGCGGATCTCTTGAGTGATGTGTTGGTCTCAGCCCAAATCTTAGAAAATTCCGAGGACAAGGCATTGGCCGCGGGTACCTCAGAGGCAGGGGTTATCGGAAGAGGGACACCAGGATGTCTGCCAAAAACAATGAAAAACGGAGACTTGGCCGAAGACTCACCAGCATGGTTGTTATAAGCAAACTCTGCCCAGGGGAGTAAGCTGACCCAATCGTTCTGGTGGGCGTTAGAGAAGTGGCGTAAGTATCCCGTAAGCGTCTGGTTGGTACGCTCTACTTGTCCGTTGGACTGTGGATGGTAGGCCGAGGAGAAGTCGAGGGAAACGTTCATAAGCTTACAAAGCGAACGCCAGAACTTGGAGGTAAACTGAACCCCTCGGTCAGACACAATGCGTCGAGGTAGTCCATGAAGCCTGAAGACTTGATGAATGAAGATCTCGGCCAGCTCCGGCGCTGAGGGAAGACCGGGCAGAGGGATGAAGTGAGCCATCTTGGAAAAACGATCCACCACCACCAGAATGACTGAGCAGCCCGCAGAGCAGGGTAGGTCGGTGATGAAATCCATGGCGATGTTCTCCCAAGGAACCGTAGGGACAGGCAACGGAAGCAACAAGCCAGATGGAGATCTCCGTGGTACCTTGTTCTTTGCACAGGATGGACAAGAAGCCACAAAATCGAGTACATCTTGGCGAAGTGAGGGCCACCAGTAGTGACGTTTGATAAGATCAAGGGTCTTCTTAGTTCCGGCATGGCCGGCCAGTTTGGAGGAGTGCCCCCATAGAAGAACCTTTTGCTTGAGATTCTCTGGCACAAGCGTCTTGCCAGGCGGAGGAGTAAGCCAGTTCACTGGAGCCACGGTGATGATCCTAGTGGGATCAATGATATGTGACGGTTCCTCCGTGGATTCGTGTGGTTGGAAGACCCTGGACAGGGCGTCGGCTTTGGAATTCTTGCTGCCGGGACGGAATCGGAGCTCGAAATCAAATCGGGCAAAAAATAAAGACCATCTGGCCTGGCGAGGGTTTAGTCTCTGGGCAGACTGGAGATAGGCCAGATTCTTGTGGTCCGAGAAGATGACAAAAGGATGGACAGCTCCTTCCAGGAGGTGGCGCCATTCCTCCAAGGCCAACTTGATGGCCAAAAGTTCCCGGTCACCGATCGAGTAGTTACACTCGGATGGAGAAAAGGTCTTCGAGAAGAAGCCACAAGGGTGCAGGCGACCGGAGGCGGTTCTCTGGGACAGCACCGCCCCGGCACCAGTCGAGGAAGCGTCCACCTCGAGTACAAAAGGTCGATCGCTCTCAGGGCGATGCAGGACCGGAGCCGTGGAGAAAGCCCGTTTTAGGGACAGAAAGGCCTCCTCTGCCTCAGGAGACCAATCCTTGGAAGTAGACCCTTTACGGGTGAGCACAGAAATGGGTCTTGTGATCGCAGAGAAGTGGGAGACAAATTGCCGGTAATAGTTGGCGAACCCGAGGAATCGTTGTATCGCCTTTAATCCGACGGGGCGAGGCCATTTGAGGATGGCAGACAACTTCTCGGGATCCATCCTTAGACCAGCGTCGGAGATAATGTATCCCAGAAATGGCAGAGAGGTCTGTTCGAAGAGACATTTCTCGATCTTTGCATACAGACGGTTCTCCCGAAGACGCTGAAGCACCAGGCGGACACTCTTTCTGTGGGACGAGAGGTCCGGCGAGAAGACGAGGATGTCGTCTAAGTACACGACCACACAGGAGTACAAGAGATCCCGGAAGATCTCGTTGACGAACTCTTGAAAGACTGCAGGAGCATTGCAAAGACCGAAGGGCATGACCAGGTACTCGTAATGGCCATCTTGAGTGTTGAAAGCGGTCTTCCACTCGTCACCTGCACGGATACGGACCAGATTGTAGGCTCCTCTGAGGTCCAGCTTGGTAAAGACCCGAGCCCCTCTGAGACGGTCAAACAGTTCCGGAATGAGTGGAAGAGGGTACCTGTTCTTGATGGTAATCTCATTCAAGCCCCTATAGTCAATGCATGGCCGTAGAGTCCCGTCCTTCTTTTTGACGAAGAAGAACCCGGCTCCCGCGGGCGAAGAGGATTTCCGTATAAAGCCTTTGGCGAGGTTCTCTTGGACGTACTCGGACATGGCGGTGGTCTCCACGGGAGACAGAGGGTAGATTCTGCCCCTTGGGGGGGTTGAACCAGAAACAAGTTCAATTGGGCAGTCAAACGGCCGGTGTGGAGGGAGGACCTCTGCTTCCTTCTTATCAAAAACATCGGCGTAGGAGCTGTAAGCTGGAGGAAGACCCGGGAGGTCTGGAGGTGACCGTGGAGCGGCCGCCAGGCGGACAGGAGTCAGACAGCGAGCTTGGCACGGGTGCCCCCAGCGGAGTATCTCCCCAGAAGACCAGTCGAGAACAGGCTGATGAGTCCTTAACCATGGAAGACCGAGTAGAATGGCGTGAGAGAGCTTAGGTAAAACGTAAAAGGCTATCTTCTCTCGATGTAAGGCTCCGATTTGCAATTCCACCTCTTCAGTGACCAAGGTGACGGTCACCTGTAGCGGTTTGCCATCCACGGTGGCAATCTGAATTGGGTTAGATAGAGTGACTACAGGAATTTGGTATTTGTCTACCTCTTCCGGCCGAATGAAGTTACCCGCTGAGCCCGAATCCACGTAGGCCACCTCGGAACCACGCCTCCCTCCTGAAACCAAAAGCACAGAAATCGTAAGGGGTTGAGAGGAATCATCATCATCACCTAGGAAGGCCTCTCTTACCTGACCTAGGTGGAGTCGTTTCCCTGTCTCTTAGGACAGGTGCGGATATAGTGTGACGAATGACCGCAATAGAGGCACAGACCTTGTGCCCGTCTCTCTCTCTGACGTAACTCGGCCAACCTAAGATGATCTATCTGCATGGGCTCACCCGAAGAGAGGGAAGAAGATCCGACTGAACGTGAGCTGGCCGACTGAGCGAAAGGAGGAACTGACCTGGAGGAGCGCCTGTCTCTCACTGACTCCCGAGCGCGCTCCAGGAAGCGCAGGTCAATGCGGATAGCCAGCGAGATAAGGTCCTCTAAGGTGGACGGGGTATCTCGACCAGCGAGTTCATCCTTTATTTTACTAGAAAGACCGCGCCAGAATGCCCCCACCAAAGCTGGGTTATTCCAGCCGAGCTCAGAGGAAATAGTGCGAAAGCGAATAGCGTACTGTTCGACCGTGAGAGAGCCCTGGTGTAAGTTAAAGAGTGACTCAGTGAGAGAGGCTAACCGGCCCGGCTCATCGAAAACCTTACGAAACGTATCCAGGAAAACCGGGAGACTCGAAACGACCGGGTCGTCACGTTCCCAGAGCGGGTTTACCCAAGAAAGGGCCTCTCCCTCCAGATGGGACATGATGAAGGCCACTTTGGCCCGGTCCGAGGGATATTGCTGCGGCAGCCATTCAAAGTGGAGACTACACTGATTTAAGAACCCCCTACAGAGCTTGGGATCCCCGGTGAAACGAGGCGGCTTGGCGAGGCGGGGCGTCGGATGAGCAGCAGACGCAGGGGGAGGAGTCGGCACTGCAGCGGCAGCCTGGAGGGCCGACAAGCGACTATCAAAGGAGGCCATGTAGGACAAAATGTGGGTTTGAGTATCTTGCTGCTGGCCCAGCTCCTGTTGGAGACTGGCCAGCTGAGTGGCATTTCCAGGATCGGCCACCTGTAAGGCAGACAAACGGGTGTCCATCGACTTCATGATTGACATAATGCGCCCCTGATTCTCCCGTAGGAATAGCAACTCTTTCTGGGTAGCAGCCGTAGTACCGGCGGAGTCCATGGCCTGATCGTACTGTTAGCGTGGGTGGTCAGGAGCGGGAGCTCCGAGAGTGGACCCTCTGGACCGTGGCACCGAGGGACCCCGGGCGAGCTGCCAGGTGGAACCGACCCCTATACAGGGACCGTTAGGAGCAGGCCCAGGGGTTCGAGTACCACGGTAGCCGGTACCGAGAGGGGCGGCTCAGGATGGACCGGAGTAAGACTGAGACTGGAGTAGGACGGCAGGAGCACTGAAGACAGGACTGGAGTAGGACGGCAGGAACACAAGGCAGGACTGGAGTAGGACGGCAGGAACAGTGAAGGCAGGACTGGAGTAGGACGGCAGGAACACAAGGCAGGACTGGAGTAGGACGGCAGGAACAGTGAAGGCAGGACTGGAGTAGGACGGCAGGAACACAAGGCAGGACTGGAGTAGGACGACAGGAACACAAGGCAGGACTGGAGTAGGACGGCAGGAACACAAGGCAGGACTGGAGTAGGACGACAGGAACACGGGTAGCAGGACTGAGAAGCTGCTGTGAGGAGCAGCCGAGACAGGAACTGCAGGAGCAGAGTGTGCACGATGGAGCGAGGCCAGAGTGTCAGGAAACACAACGATCAGGCGCCTCCCTCAGGGGGAAGCGGCCTGATATGGCCCCGTCTGGTCAGCCATTGGTCCAAATGTGCTTCCGGGTCAGGGCACAGCCGGAGCATAAGAAGCAGGAAGGAGGCGCGGCCGCGGCCTATGGCGCATGCGCATAGCATGCAGGGAAGGCATCGGTCGCGGGTCTGTCTCAGGTGACCGCCGCGGCCGTCGGGTGGAGAGAGGCTGCGGCGTGGGAGCGGAGGCCGGGTGAGTATGGCGGAGCGGTGTAACAGTATGCTTCTGTTAATACATCCTAGAATTGCATTTGCCTGTTTTGCTGCTGCATCACACTGTTGACTCATATTCAGTCAGTGATCTATTAGTATACCCAAGTCTTTTTCACATGTGCTGTTGCTTAGCCCTATTCCTCCCATTCTGTATATGCTTTTTTCATTTTTATTGCCCAGATGTAGTACTTTGCATTTCTCCCTGTTAAAAACAATTCTGTTAGTTGCTGCCCACTTCTCCAGTTTATTTAAATCTTTTTGAATCCTCTCTCTCTCTTCTCTAGTATTAGCTATCCCTCCTAGCTTTGTGTCATCAGCAAATTTAATCAGTTTACCCTCAATTCCTTCATCTAAATCGTTGATAAAGATGTTGAACAATACAGGGCCCAGGACAGAGCCCTGTGGTACCCCACTTGAGACATTCTTCCAACTGGATGTGCAGCCATTTACTACCACTCTTTGGGTCCGATCACTAAGCCAGTTATGAATCCACCTAACAGTTGCCTTGTCCATTCCATACTTAGCCATTTTTTCAATAAGGATTGTATGAGAGACTTTGTCAAATGCTTTGCTGAAATCAAGATATACTATATCTACAGCATTTCCTTGATCCACCCAATCAGTAATACCATCATATATAGACACACATATACAATAAATATAGACACACATATACAGTATATATATATATATATATATATATATACACACACACACACTATATATATACACCCATATACAGTCTATATATATATATACACACATACAATATATAGTCACACATATACAGTATATATACACACACTGATATACAGGCTCGGACTGGCCCACAGGGTAACAGGGGAATCCCCCCCCCGGTGGGCCCCTGTGCAGATCTTGGCCCCCATACCCATTGTATGGAACCTGTTGAAGCGCTGTGGTAGCGTGAAACAGCCGTTGTCAGCTGTTTTCCCTCTCCTGTTATCACTCCCCCGGCCGACATGTATAACATGTGCCAATAAATCCAACAACACTATTTCCACCAGCTCCAGGAGTGTGGTCTTCTTTTCTTCTTGGATAGATATAGATATATATATATATATATATATATATATATATATATATATATAGACACACATATACAGTATATATACAGTTAGGTCCATATATATTTTGGGACAGAGACAACATTTTTCTAATTTTAGTTCTAGACATTACCACAATGAATTTTAAACAAAAGAATTCAGATGCAGTTGAGGATCAGACTTTCAGCTTTCATTTGAGGGTATCCACATTAAAATTGGATGAAGGGTTTAGGAGTTTCAGCTCCTTAACATGTGCCACCCTGTTTTTAAAGGGACCAAAAGTAATTGGACAGAATAATTGTAAATAAAATGTTCTTTTCTAGTACTTGGTTGAAAACCCTTTGTTGGCAATGACTGCCTGAAGTCTTGAACTCATGGACATCACCAGATGCTGTGTTTCCTCCTTTTTGATGCTCGGCCAGGCCTTCACTGTGGTGGTTTTCAGTTGCTGTTTGTTTGTGGGCCTTTCTGTCTGAAGTTTAGTCTTTAACAAGTGAAATGCATGCTCAATTGGGTTGAGATCAGGTGACTTGGCCATTCAAGAATATTCCACTTCTTTGCTTTAATAAACTCCTGGGTTGCTTTGGCTTTATGTTTTGGGTCATTGTCCATCTGTAGTATGAAACGACGACCAATCAGTTTGGCTGCACTTGGCTGGATCTGAGCGCACAGTATGGCTCTGAATACCTCAGAATTCATTCGGCTGCTTCTGTCCTGTGTCAGATCATCAATAAACACTAGTGACCCAGTGCCACTGGCAGCCATGCATGCCCAAGCCATCACACTGCCTCCGCCGTGTTTTACAGATGATGTGGTATGGATCATGAGCTGTACCACGCCTTCGCCATACTTTTCTCTTTCCATCATTCTGGTAGAAGTTGATCTTGGATTCATCTGTCCACAGAATGTTCTTCCAGAACTGTTCTGGCTTTTTTAGATGTTTTTTTTAGCAAAGTCCAGTCTAGCCTTTTGATTCTGGATGCTTATGAGTGGCTTGCACCGTGCAGTGAACCCTCTGTATTTACTTTCATGCAGTCTTCTCTTTATGGTAGATTTGGATATTGATACGCCTACCTCCTGGAGAGTGGTGTTCACTTGGTTGGATGTTGTGAAGGGGTTTCTCTTCACCATGGAGACTATTCTGCGATCATCCACCACTGTTGTCTTCCGTGGGCGCCCAGGTCTTTTTGCATTGATGAGTTCACCAGTGCTTGCTTTCTTTCTCAGGATGTACCAAACTGTAGATTTTGCCACTCCTAATGTTGTAGCAATTTCTCGGATGGGTTTTTTCTGTTTTTGCAGCTTATGGATGGCTTGTTTCACCTGCATGGAGAGCTCCTTTGACCGCATGTTTCCTTCAGAGCAAAACCTTCCAAATACAAGCACCACACCTCAAATCAACTCCAGGCCTTTTATCTGCTTAATTGAGAATGACATAACGAAGGGATTGCCCACACCTGTCCATGAAATAGCCTTGGAGTCAATTGTCCAATTACTTTTGGTCCCTTTAAAAACAGGGTGGCACATGTTAAGGAGCTGAAACTCCTAAACCCTTCATCCAATTTTAATGTGGATACCCTCAAATTAAAGCTGAAAGTCTGAACTTCAACTGCATCTGAATTGTTTGTTTAAAATTCATTGTGGTAATGTCTAGAACCAAAATTAGAAAAATGTTGTCTCTGTCCAAATATATATGGACCTAACTGTATATAGACACACATATACAGTATATATATATATACAGTACAGACCAAAAGTTTGGACACACCTTCTCATTCAAAGAGTTTTCTTTATTTTCATGACTATGAAAATTGTAGATTCATTCTGAAGGCATCAAAACCGGAATTAACACATGTGGAATTATATAATTAAAGTGTGAAACAACTGAAAATATGTCTTATATTCTCAGTTCTTCAAAGTAGCCACCTTTTGCTTTGATTACTGCTTTGCACACTCTTGGCATTCTCTTGATGAGCTTCAAGAGGTAGTCTAGAAGAACCTAGAATATAAGACATATTTTCAGTTGTTTCACACTTTTTTGTTAATTATATAATTCCACATGTGGTAATTCATAGTTTTGATGCCTTCAGAGTGAATCTACAATTTCCATAGTCATGAAAATAAAGAAAACTCTTTGAATGAGAAGGTGTGTCCAAACTTTGGGTCTGTACTGTATATATATATATATATATATATATATATACACAGTACACACACATATATATCTAATATATAAAGCTCAATGTGTGTGTATATGTATGTATGTGTGTATGTCCGGGATTGACATCTGCACCGTCGCAGCTACAGCACCAAAATTTTGCACAGTCACTTGTCTGGACCCCGAGAGCGTTAACACTGCGCGTTCCAATTCACCAATTTTGCCTATTATTCTTATCACTTCTATGGTGTTATCGTCCTTCTGTAAAGCTGGAAATAACACAATTTATTACCGTGCCAACACAGACCACCCTCTGACACAGACTGCAGGGGGAGCCCAGTATCACACAGGATAGGATTAGATACACGGCTCAGCAGTCAGTATCACACAGGAGAGGATTAGATACACAGCTCAGCAGAAAGTATCACACAGGAGAGGTTTAGATACACAGCTCAGCAATCAGTATCACACAGGATAGGATTAGATACACGGCTCAGCAGAAAATATCACAGAGGAGAGGATTAGATACACAGCTCAGCAGACATTATCACACAGGATAGTGTTAGATACACGGCTCAGAAACAGGATGTGCCAAAGGAGAGGACATTTTCATTCCAAGAATTCCACTCATTCCATCTGATTTGTTTTTTGATTTTATACGCCTCCAGTTTCCAGTTCAACTGCTATTTGCAATGTCCATTAACAATGCTCAGGGACAGTCCTTGAAAGTAGTAGGGATCGATTTGCAATCTCTATGCTTTTCTCATGGTCAACTTTACGTGGTCTGTTCAAGAGTTGGAACTGCCAAAAATCTGTTCATCTTTGCACCGAAAGGAAAAACCAAAAATCTTGAATGAGTTGAAAATAAAATACTATCAGTACTTGGGTAATCGTTTAGTTAATTTGTGTTGCAAATCTGTAGTGTTAGAATATATGATGTGAAATGTTTTTATGTGCAATATAATCATCATAATTTGTTATAACCACAGTTGGTTACTATGCCCAGGCAACGCCGGGCTCTTCAGCTAGTATATATATATATACACACACACATATACAGTAAGTATATATATAGACACACATATATATAGTGAGTGTATGTATAGACACAATGACACACAGTATATATACAGACACACATACACAGTATATATATATATATATATATGTATATATACAGACACACACAGTATATATATATAGACACACACATATACAGTATATATACACTCACTGGCCACTTTATTAGGTACACCATGCTAGTAACGGGTTGGACCCCCTTTTGCCTTCAGAACTGCCTCAATTCTTCATGGCAGAGATTCAACAAGGTGCTGGAAGCATTCCTCAGAGATTTTGGACCATATTGACATGATGGCATCACACAGTTGGCGCAGATTTGTCGGCTGCACATCCCTGATGCGAATCTCCCGTTCCACCACATCCCAAAGATGCTCTATTGGATTGAGATCTGGTGACTGAGGAGGCCATTTGAGTACAGTAAACTCATTGTCATGTTCAAGAAACCAATCTGAGATGATTCGAGCTTTATGACATGGCGCATTATCCTGCTGAAGGTAGCCATCAGATGTTGGGTACATTGTGGTCATAAAGGGATGGACATGGTCAGCAACAATACTCAGGTAGGCTGTGGCGTTGCAACGATGCTCAATTGGTACCAAGGGGCCCAAAGAGTGCCCAGAAAAAATTCCCCACACCATGACACCACCACCACCAGCCTGAACCGTTGATACAAGGCAGGATGGATCCATGCTTTCATGTTGTTTACGCCAAATTCTGACCCTACCATCCGAATGTCGCAGCAGAAATCGAGACTCATCAGACCAGGCAACGTTTTTCCAATCTTCTACTGTCCAATTTCGATGAGCTTGTGCAAATTGTAGCCTCAGTTTCCTGTTCTTAGCTGAGAGGAGTGGTACCCAGTGTGGTCTTCTGCTGCTGTAGCCCATCTGCCTCAAAGTTCGACGCACTGTGCGTTCAGAGATGCTCTTCTGCCTACCTTGGTTGTAACGGGTGGCAATTTGAGTCACTGTTGCCTTTCTATCAGCTCGAACCAGTCTGCCCATTCTCCTCTGACCTCTGGCATCAACAAGGCATTTCCGGCCACAGAACTGCGGCTCACTGGATTTTTTTTCTTTTTCGGACCATTCTCTGTAAACCCTAGAGATGGTTGTGCGTGAAAATCCCAGTAGATCAGCAGTTTCTGAAATACTCAGACCAGCCCTTCTGGCACCAACAATCATGCCACGTTCAAAGGCACTCAAATCACCTTTCTTCCCCATACTGATGCTCGGTTTGAACTGCAGGAGATTGTCTTGACCATGTCTACATGCCTAAATGCACTGAGTTGCCGCCATGTGATTGGCTGATTAGAAATTAAGTCTTAACACACAGTTGGACAGGTGTACCTAATAAAGTGGCCAGTGAGTGTATATATATATAGACACACACATATACAGTATATATACACACACATACAGTAAGTATATATATATATAGACACACACATATACAGTAAGTATATATATATATATATATATACACATATAGACACACACACATATATAGTGTATATATATATATAGACACACTGACACACAGTGTGTATATATATATATATAGACACACACAGTATATATATAGACACACACATACAGTATATACACACATATACAGTAAGTATATATATATACACACACACATACAGTAAGTATATATAGGAGACACACACATACAGTATATATATATATATACATATAGACACACACATACAGTATATACACACACATACAGTAAGTATATATAGGAGACACACACATATACAGTATATATATATATATATAGACACACACATATATAGTGACTGAAATGTAAAGTGCTGCGGAATATGTCGGCGCTATAGAAATAAAATTTATTATTATATATATATATATATATAGACACACTGACACACAGTATATATACAGACACACACATACAGTATATATATATATATATATATAGACACACACAGTATATATATAGACACACACATACAGTATATACACACATATACAGTAAGTATATATAGGAGACACACACATATACAGTATATATAAATATATATATATAGACACACACATATATAGTGTATATGTATAGACACACTGACACACAGTATATATATAGACACACACATATATAGTGTATATATATAGACACACACATATATAGTATATATATATAGACACACAGTATACATACAGACACACATATACAGTATATATAAATATATATATATAGACACACACATATATAGTGTATATATATATAGACACACACATATATAGTGTATATATATATAGACACACAGTATACATACAGACACACATATACAGTATATATATATATATATAGACACACACATATATAGTGTATATATATAGACACACACATATATAGTGTATATATATAGACACACACACAGTATACATACAGACACACATATACAGTATATATATATATATATATATAGACACACACATATAGTGTATATATATAGACACACACATATATAGTGTATATATATATAGACACACAGTATACATACAGACACACATATACAGTATATATATATATATATATAGACACACACATATAGTGTATATATATAGACACACACATATATAGTGTATATATATATAGACACACAGTATACATACAGACACACATATACAGTATATATAAATATATATATATAGACACACACATATATAGTGTATATGTATAGACACACTGACACACAGTATATATATAGACACACACATATATAGTGTAAATATATATAGACACACAGTATACATACAGACACACATATACAGTATATATACATACAGTGGGGCA
>NW_027361695.1:18360000-18423265 GCF_039654945.1 Dendrobates tinctorius
TAAATATATATATATAGACACACACACATATACAGTATATTATTATTATTTATTGTTATAGCGCCATTTATTCCATGGCGCTTTACATGTGAGGGGGGTATACATAAAAACAAGTACAATAATCTTAAACAATACAAGTCATAACTGGTACAGGAGGAGAGAGGACCCTGCCCGCGAGGGCTCACAATCTTCAAGGGATGGGTGAGGATACAGTAGGCGAGGGTAGAGCTGGTCGTGCAGCGGTTTGGTCGATCGGTGGTTACTGCAGGTTATAGGCTTGTCGGAAGAGGTGGGTCTTCAGGCTCTTTTTGAAGGTTTCGATGGTAGGTGAGAGTCTGATATGTTGTGGTAGAGAGTTCCAGAGTAGGGGTGATGCGCGAGAGAAATCTTGTATGCGATTGTGGGAAGAGGAGATAAGAGGGGAGTAGAGAAGGAGATCTTGTGAGGATCGGAGGTTGCGTGCAGGAAAGTACCGGGAGACGAGGTCACAGATGTATGGAGGAGACAAGTTGTGGATGGCTTTGTATGTCATGGTTAGGGTTTTGTAATGGAGTCTCTGGGCAATTGGGAGCCAGTGAAGGGATTGACAGAGGGGAGAGGCCGGGGAATAGCGGGGGGACAGGTGGATTAGTCGGGCAGCAGAGTTTAGAATAGATTGGAGGGGTGCGAGAGTGTTTGAGGGGAGGCCGCAGAGCATGAGGTTGCAGTAGTCAAGGCGAGAGATGATGAGGGCATGGACTAGGGTTTTTGCAGATTCTTGGGTGAGGAATGAACGGATGCGTGAAATATTTTTGAGTTGAAGTCGGCAGGAAGTGGAAAGGGTTTGGATATGTGGTTTGAAGGAGAGATCAGCATCAAGGATTACTCCGAGGCAGCGAGCTTGTGGGACTGGGGAGAGTGGGCAGTCATTTACTGTAATTGATAGGTTCGTAGGGGGGGTCACGTGAGATGGGGGAAAGATGATGAATTCTGTTTTGTCCATGTTGAGTTTCAGATATCTAGTGGAGAAGAAGGATGAAATAGTGGACAGACATTGAGGGATTCTGGTTAGTAGGGAGGTGATATCTGGTCCAGAGATGTAGATCTGTGTGTCATCAGCATAAAGATGATACTGAAAGCCATGAGATTCTATGAGCTGTCCCAGGCCAAAGGTGTAAATAGAGAACAGCAGGGGCCCTAGGACTGAACCTTGTGGGACTCCGACAGATAGGGGGCGAGGTGAGGAGGTGGTGTGTGAGTGGGAGACGCTGAATGTCCGGTCTGTTAGGTATGATGAGATCCAGGAGAGGGCCAAGTCTGTGATGCCGAGGGATGAGAGGGTCTGTAATAATAGGGAATGGTCCACTGTGTCAAAGGCAGCCGACAGGTCCAGGAGGAGGAGGACAGAGTAGTGTCGCTTGCTCTTGGCAGTTAAGAGGTCATTGGTGACCTTAGTAAGGGCAGTTTCAGTGGAGTGGTGTGACCGGAAGCCAGATTGTAAGCGGTCGAAGAGGGAGCAAGAAGAGAGATGGGAGGACAGTTCAAGGTAGACGTGTTGTTCCAGTAGCTTGGAGGCGTATGGGAGAAGTGATATAGGGCGATAGCTAGATACAGAGGATGGGTCAAGAGAGGGCTTTTTGAGGATAGGTGTGATGGAGGCATGTTTAAAGCTTGAGGGGAAAACACCAGTTGTTAGTGATAGGTTGAAGAGATGGGTTAGGGTGGGGATGAAGACTGTGGTGAGGTTTGGGATGAAGTGGGATGGGATCGGGTCGAGTGCACAGGTGGTGAGATGTGATCTTGAGAGTAGAGTGGAGAGTCGATCTTCTGTAATGGTGGAGAAGTTGGTTTTGAAGGTGGAGGGCTGGGAAGTCGGGAGGAAGGGCTCTGGGGGTTGTTGACCAAAACTGTCCCTGATGTTATCAATTTTCTGCTTGAAAAATGAGGCAAAGTCTTCAGCTGAGATGAGTGGGGAGGGAGGAGGTGCTGGGGGGAGGAGGAGAGAATTGAAGGTGTTGAATAACTGTTTAGGGTTGTGAGACAGGGAGGATATGAGAGATGAGAAGTAGGTTTGTTTAGCTGTGGCGAGTGTGGTCTTGAAAGTAGTGAGGGACTGTTTGAATGCGATGAAATGCTCGTTGGAGTGGGATCTTTTCCATCTGCGCTCAGCAGCCCTGGAAGCTCGCCTCAGCTCTTTGGTCAGGCTGGTGTGCCAGGGCTGTCTGTTGATTTTGCGAGTTTTGGTATGTGTAAGTGGGGCAGCGGATTCCAAAGCTACAGCTATTGTGGTGTTATATAGAGCGGCAGCGTCATCCGCATTGTGTAAGGAACTTATATCTGTAAGAGGGAGGAGGGATTCGGAGAATGAGTGTAGGTCAAGGTGTTTAAGATTCCTGCGAGGGTGTGAAAGTTTGTGGGGTGGGGATTGTAGACATGGAGTGAAGAGGGAAGAGAATGTGAGCAGGTTGTGGTCAGAGAGAGGAAGAGGTGAGTTAGAGAGGTTAGATAGGGAGCAGAGGCGGGTGAAGATGAGGTCCAGTGTGTGGCCATCTTTGTGGGTGGCTGTAGAAGACCATTGAGTGAGGCCGAAGGAGGAAGTGAGAGATAGAAGTTTAGTGGCAGCTGAGAGGGAAGTGTCAATGGGGATGTTGAAGTCGCCCATGATGATAGTAGGGATGTCCGCGGAAAGGAAATGAAGTAACCAGGTGGTGAAGTGGTCAAAGAAGGTGGTGGCTGGCCCTGGGGGGCGGTAGATGACAGCCAGTTGGAGGTTGGAGGGGGAGTAGATGCGCACAGAGTGCACCTCAAAGGAAGGGAGGGTAACAGAGGGTGGCAGTGGGATTGGGGTGAAGGAGCAGGTATCTGACAGGAGAAAACCAACTCCTCCACCATGTTTGCTGCTGGGGCGGGGGGTGTGAGAAAGGTGGAAGCCGCCATACGAAAGTGCAGCAGGAGAGGCTGTGTCAGAAGGGGTGAGCCAGGTTTCGGTGATGGCGAGGAAGGAGAGTTTGGTAGTAACAAAAAGATCATGGATGTAGGAAAGCTTGTTGCAGACAGAGCGAGCGTTCCACAGAGCTCCTGTTAGTGGGACTGGGGAAGCGGGGGCTGGGTGAATGGGTATAAGGTTGGAGAGGTTACGGAAGGTTGTGATAGAGCGTGGATGGGAGGTAGAAATGACTGTGGGAATGTGGTGAGGAGGACCAGGATTTGGAGAGATATCACCAGCAGTGAGAAGGAGCAGAGAAAGTGTTAGCAGGTGGGAGCAGGAGAGGGCATGAGGGGGCTGTCTGTGTTTGGAGACAGAGGATTGTATGTTAAGGAACAGTTTTGAGGC
The DNA here is from genome assembly GCF_039654945.1 of Dendrobates tinctorius. NCBI lineage: Eukaryota > Metazoa > Chordata > Amphibia > Anura > Dendrobatidae > Dendrobates > Dendrobates tinctorius. The sequence goes on from NW_027361695.1 coordinate 18,363,314, forward strand.
GGAGGTGAGGTGGATGGGGAGGATTGAAGAAGAGATGAACAGTTCCTTACTAGGAGTAGGGATTAGGGGAATTAGCAGAAAGTGAAGGATTATTGGGGTGAAAGTGAAAACAAACAGAAACATTGTTTACAGTGACTGTGTCCAGTTACCTTCAGTTCCCTTCTGGTTCAATTCTGGTTTTAATTCTTAAATTAATCTTCACACTTCTAGCACACACTTATAGCAATCACAATGCAGACTGAAGTATATATATATATATATAGACACACACATATATAGTGTATATATATAGACACACAGTATACATTCAGACACACATATACAGTATATATATATATATATATATAGACACACACACATATAGTGTATATATATAGACACACACCACACACATATATAGTGTATATATATAGACACACAGTATACATACAGACACACATATACAGTATATATATATATATAGACACACACACATATAGTGTATATATATAGACACACACATATATAGTGTATATATATATATATATATATATATATATATATAGATACACACACATATACAGTATATACACTCACTGGCCACTTTATTAGGTACACCTGTCCAACTGTGTGTTAAGACTTAATTTCTAATCAGCCAATCACATGGCGGCAACTCAGTGCATTTAGGCATGTAGACATGGTCAAGACAATCTCCTGCAGTTCAAACCGAGCATCAGTATGGGGAAGAAAGGTGATTTGAGTGCCTTTGAACGTGGCATGATTGTTGGTGCCAGAAGGGCTGGTCTGAGAATTTCAGAAACTGCTGATCTACTGGGATTTTCACGCACAACCATCTCTAGGGTTTACAGAGAATGGTCCGAAAAAGAAAAAAAATCCAGTGAGCGGCAGTTCTGTGGCCGGAAATGCCTTGTTGATGCCAGAGGTCAGAGGAGAATGGGCAGACTGGTTCGAGCTGATAGAAAGGCAACAGTGACTCAAATTGCCACCCGTTACAACCAAGGTAGGCAGAAGAGCATCTCTGAACGCACAGTGCGTCGAACTTTGAGGCAGATGGGCTACAGCAGCAGAAGACCACACTGGGTACCACTCCTCTCAGCTAAGAACAGGAAACTGAGGCTACAATTTGCACAAGCTCATCGAAATTGGACAGTAGAAGATTGGAAAAACGTTGCCTGGTCTGATGAGTCTCGATTTCTGCTGCGACATTCGGATGGTAGGGTCAGAATTTGGCGTAAACAACATGAAAGCATGGATCCATCCTGCCTTGTATCAACGGTTCAGGCTGGTGGTGGTGGTGTCATGGTGTGGGGAATTTTTTCTGGGCACTCTTTGGGCCCCTTGGTACCAATTGAGCATTGTTGCAACGCCACAGCCTACCTGAGTATTGTTGCTGACCATGTCCATCCCTTTATGACCACAATGTACCCAACATCTGATGGCTACTTTCAGCAGGATAATGCGCCATGTCATAAAGCTCGAATCATCTCAGATTGGTTTCTTGAACATGACAATGAGTTCACTGTACTCAAATGGCCTCCTCAGTCACCAGATCTCAATCCAATAGAGCATCTTTGGGATGTGGTGGAACGGGAGATTCGCATCAGGGATGTGCAGCCGACAAATCTGCGCCAACTGTGTGATGCCATCATGTCAATATGGTCCAAAATCTCTGAGGAATGCTTCCAGCACCTTGTTGAATCTCTGCCACGAAGAATTGAGGCAGTTCTGAAGGCAAAAGGGGGTCCAACCCGTTACTAGCATGGTGTACCTAATAAAGTGGCCAGTGAGTGTATGTATATATATAGACACACACATATAGTGTATATATATAGACACACAGTATACATACAGACACACATATACAGTATATATATATATATATAGACACACACATATAGTGTATATATATAGACACACACATATAGTGTATATATATAGACACACACATATATAGTGTATATATATAGACACACAGTATACATACAGACACACATATACAGTATATACACCCTCATCTGTGGCCACTGGGCGGCGCTGTGTCCCATCTCGTCTCTGTACAGCTATCACGCACTCGCCCCCTGACAGGCGCCTGTTGGAGCTGACGCGCGGTATATCCCCGGTATGTGCAGGGCACACAGCGGCTGTGGGGGGCGCTCACCTGTGCGGACCCCCGGGCTCCGGCCGCCGCTCGTCTGCTCAGGTAAGGTCTCTCTCTGACATTAAACAATTCGGTTGTCAAGGCAGCGGAGGCGGGGTGTTGGTAGGGGGCGCGTCTGATCTACGGCAGATAGGGGCGGGGCTGACTGCAGCGCTAGTCTCATCACTGTAATCTCCTGCTGATGCCACCTGGTGGACAGCATTGGTCAGTACACCCTGAGAATGCTACCTGCGCATTGTGCTGGGAGGGGGCTGCTGGGACTAGTGGTGCTTCCTGTCTGCTGCCCCTATGAGGTATGCAGCATGTCACGTGGGGGAACAGGATGTATTATAGAATCACAATGTAGCATAAAGGGGTTTTCTCATAAATACATTTGCACATAATGCAGCTCCTCCACATGTCTGCTATCCGGGGACAGGGGTACGGGCACACAATGCCTTTTAAACATTTTTGTCCACATGATAAGCTCCGCATTGCCGGGAGAAGCATTGCTGACATTGTGAGGCAGCCCTCTTCCTTTTTAGGCTTTTTTTCTTGTTAAATCTTCCATCCTATTCTCCACCTCGGGCTGTTGTTGTGGCCCCTGGTCCTTGCCTGGATTTGCTGGGGGGCGTTATGGAGATGGCTGACCGGAGATCCCACATTCCTCCAGTGCCCCGCTGCAGAAGGCGCTCGGTTATTGATCCCAGACAATCCATTACTGGAGTCTCCAGTAGTATAATGATGAGGATTCATCCTAGGGATAGGTTTATCAATATCAGATCTGTGGGGGTCCGACGTGCGGCACCGAATCCCCCCATCAGCCGCTCCAGTCACTGTACAGCGGGTCCTGCCGGTAATAGGAGCTGATCTGCAGCCCCAGGAAGCGGCCACTACAGTGACCCGAGCGGAGGGGCTCTGCGCCTCAACGCTGCAGACAACTGATTATTAATGACATAGGGGATAGGTCATCAATATGTTTGTCCTGGAAAATACCTTTAAGGCCCTCCTGTACATACTATGTATAATATGCATATTATATATATACTGTATATACACTGCTCGGAAAAATAAAGGGAACACTTAAACTACAGAGTATAACTCCAAGTAAATCAAACTTCTGTGAAATCAAGCTGTGGCAAGAAGGTTTGCTGTGTCTGTCAGCGTAGTGTCCAGAGGCTTGAGGCCCTACCAGGAGACAGGCCAGTACACCAGGAGACGTGGAGGGGGCCGTAGGAGGGCAACAACCCAGCCGCAGGACCGCTGCCTCTGCCTTTGTGCATGGAGCAACAGGAACAGCACTGCCAGAGCCCTGCAAAATGACCTCCAGCAGGTCACAAATGTGCATATATAGAAAATTAGGAAAGGGAAAGGGAAATTTGTGCTCACCAAAATAGTCCTATAAGCCGGTCGTGCCTAGGGATCAAATGGCTGACCACCATGTGTTGCAAACATGAAGAGAGAAGGAAGATCCGGCACTGCAGACTTGATAAAATCCACGATAAGTTTTATTCACATAATTTCATGATAAAACCATAAAGGGGAAAACAGACCCCCACGCCTGACGCGTTTCGAACCTTACACCAGGTTCTTCCTCAGAGACATGAAACAAAACAGTTCACACAATGATTATAAACATTCCTAATCAGCAGAGGGACTTCACACATGTGTATAATCAAAGAGGCAGACAACTAAGCCCTCAAATCACTGGTGGAGTCACTCCCTTGCAAGAAGAAAGAAAAAAAAAAAGAAAAGACCTAAACAGCAATGGACAAGACATAGAATATACAAAAACATGTGCAATACACACGTATAAATGCATAAATACATAGCAACTTTCAAATGACAAAAAAAAAAAAAAGGAAAAAAAAAAAAAGAAAAATTAAAAAAAAAAATATCTCAGCACTCAATAGAAATACATAAGATCATTTCTATAATTTAAACCTTGCGGATATCGTGCATCAAGCGCAAGTATCCAGAAGGCTTCCCGACAGTGTAGTAAATGTTCCCAGTCACCCCCTCTGGGGGGTTTCAATACCCGTTCTATTCCCTTAACTTTAAGACTGCATAAATTACCCTTGTGTATTTCAAGGAAATGTTTGGACAAGCCAGACACATTCCTACGACTGGACATAGACTCTGGATTAGAAGCGGTGATGTGCTCACTTAGGCCTCTTTCACACATCAGGTTTTCGCCGTCAGGCGCGATCCGGCGCTTTTGACAGAAACCGGATCCGACGAAATGCAATGCCGGATCCGGTTTCCCCCCCCATTGACTTGCATTTGCGCCGGATGGCCATGCGTTTCATCCGGTTTTCGCCGGATCCGGCAATGTGTCGCGATCCGGCGTCTGGAAAAAACGGCTACTGTAACGTTTTTTGTCTCCGGCGAAAAAGCCGGACACGCCGGATCCGGTGCGTCCGGCTTTTTCACACAATGAAAGCCTATGAGCGCCGCAATGCGCCGGATCCGGCGACAGCCGGATCCGGTGGCTGGATCCGTTTTTTTTGGTCTGAGCATGCTCAGTAGCTCTGCCCACTACAACCTGTCAAAGAAGGGCTGTAGGAACATGCTATATATAGTTTTCCAGTAGCCAATCCCGTTCGGAAGGCCACAAGGGTCAATTTTAAAAACCAGATCCGGCGTAATCCGTCGAAAAACGGATAGAAAAACGGATGAACCGGATGAGACGGATCCGGTTTTGTCTGTCAAGAACAAGACGGATCCGGCATAAAACCGGATCCGGCACATCAGGTTTTACAAAACATTTGCCGGATCCGGCATTCCGGCACGACGCCGGATCGCGCCTGACGCCGAAAACCTGATGTGTGAAAGTAGCCTAAGTCTCCTCTTCAGGCTGCGTGTAGTGCAGCCAATGTAATATAAACTGCACAATGTGCACTCTGCCATATACACTAAGTGTGTGGTGTTACAATTCATGTAGGTTTTAATTTTGTAGGTTTGTTGTGTACTAAAATTAACAAATTTATCTGTAATATCCATATAGCGGCACAAACCACACAATTTTTCACCACACTTATAATTGCCCAAGTAATTTAACCACGTATGTTTAGTGCAATCAGACAAATACAATGAGGGGGACAAAAAATGACTCAAATTTTTAGCTCTCTTTGGAAAACACCTACAGTATGTCCACCAGCCAATATCTGCGATAAGACTGGATCTTGATGCAGTAAGGGAAGATGTTTATTTATGATTTTAATAACACCCTTGTAATCTGAACTGAAAGCGGTAGAAAAAGTGGGAATATTTTTATTTTGATTAGTGTGTACCATGTCATTCTGCAATAAACTACTCCTAGTTTTGTTATCCACTTTCTTAATAGCCCTGTTTAACATCCAGTTCTTATAACCCCTTTTTGATAGCCTGGTGCAAATTTTGCGACGCTCGGATTCATAAAGAGCGTCATTAGAGCATGATCTTTTGGCACGGATTAATTCACCCAACGGTAAATTTCGTATCACATGTGGCGGGTGACAACTATCCGCATGCAATATGGCATTACCACTGGTATCTTTTCTATATAGGGAAGTATATATATTCCCCGTTTTGACATCTCCGATAATTTTAACATCCAGATATGTGGCACAAATGCCATGTATTTCGTGGGTGAATTTAATATTCAAAGAATTAGTCCCAATATACTTAAAAAACTCAAGCATGCATGAGAGGGAGATACATCACAACGATCAAACCACAGTAGGATCACGTCATCAATGTATCTCCCCCACCACAATACATTGTCTAAATAGGGATTATCCATAGTATATATATATTTGTTCTCCCAAAAGGACATATATAAGTTGGCCAGAGTAGGAGAGAATTTTGACCCCATCGGGCAGCCACACACCTGAAGATAGTACTTAGTGTCAAATTTGAAAAAATTGGTGTTCAAAAGATGTTGTAACGCCATAATGATAAATTTTTTAAGATCAGAACTGAAATTACTTTCTTCAGTCAAAATGGTGGAAACAGCAGATAATGCCAAATCATGAGGTATACATGAATATAGAGCAACCACATCACGTTATCCATGTGTGGTGAGGCCCCCATGCAACCTCCTGAAGTGCCTGCAGAAGCTGTTTGGTGTCTCTAATGTGACCTGGTGTTTTCAAAACCAAAGGTTGTAATTTTCTATCCACTCGGAGAGTTTTTCATTAACCCCTCCAATACCGGCCACTATGGGCCTGAAAGGTGGAGGAAACACGCCTTTATGAATTTTGGGTAAGGTGTGAAATACAGGACACACTGGTTTATCCACATATAAAAAATCAGCCATGCGCTTGTCCAATACTCCCAAAGCAAGACCCTCCTGCAAAATCACAGATAAACCCTGCTGAATACAGCTTGTAGGATCATTGTTGAGAGGATGATATGTATTAATATCAGATAACATGGATAAAATTTCATTGCGATATAGTAGTGAGTCTAGAATCACCACTGACCCCCCCTTGTCTGATTGGCGGACCACTATATGTTGGTTCTTACTTAGTAAATGAAGCGCATGCTGCTCATTTGCAGATAAATTATCGTGGATTTTATCAAGTCTCCAGTGCCGGATCTTCCTTCTCTCTTCATGTTCACAAATGTGCATGTGTCTGCACAAACGGTTGGAAACAGACTCCATGAGGATGGTCTGAGGGCCCAACGGACAAAGATGGGGGTTGTGCTCACAGCCCTACACCGTGCAGGATGCTTGGCATTTGCCACAGAACACCAGGATTCGCATATTTGCCACTGGCGCCCCGTGCTCTTCACAGATGAAAACAGGTTAACACTGAGCACATGTGACAGATGTGACAGAGTCTGGAGACGCCGTGGAGAGCGATCTGCTGCCTGCAACATCCTTCAGCATGACCGGTTTAGCAGTGGGTCAGTAATGGGGTGGCATTTCTTTGGATGGCCGCACAACCCTCCATGTGCTCGCCAGAGGTAGCCTGACTGCCATTAGGTTCTGAAATGAGATCCTCGGTCCACTTGTGAGACCATATGCTGGTACGGTTGGCCCTGGGTTCCTCCTAATGCAGGAAAATACCAGACCTCATGTGGCTGGAGTGTGTCAGCAGTTCCTGCAAGATGAAGGCATTGAAGCTATGGACTGGCCCGCCCGTTCCCCAGACCTGTATCCGATTGAGCACATCTGGGACAGCATGTCTCGCTCCATCCACCACTGTCACGTTGCACCACAGACTGTCCAGGAGTTGGCGGATGCTTTAGTCCAGGTCTGGGAGGAGATCCCTCAGGAGACTATCCACCGCCTCATCAGGAGCATTTCTCTTTGTGTATACTCATCAGTAGCATGCTCATGCTTCGTAGGGAGGCATACAGGCACGTGGAGGCCACACACAATACTGAGCATCACTTTGAATTGTTTTAAGGACATTATATTCCACTTTAATCTTGTGTGGGACTCCAAATCCAGGCCTCCATTGGTTAATAAATTTGATTTTCATTGATGATTTTTGTGTGATTTTGTTGTCAGCACATTCAACTTTGTACAGAACAAAGTATTTAATGAGAATATTGCATTCATTCAGATCTAGGATGTGTCATTTGAGTGCTCCCTTTATTTTTTTGAGCAGTGTATATATATATATATATATATATATATATATACACACACACACACACAGCTCAGAAAAATAAAGGGAAGAATAAAATCCCACATCCTAGATATCACTGAAATATTTCAGTTGTAAATTTTGATTCATTACATAGTAGAATGTGTAGAGAACAACAAAGCATAAAAATGATCAATGCAAATCACAATTAATATCCCATGGAAAATTCAAAGTGGAAAATCAAATTACAGCTTACCCAACTTGAGAGGAAAATGCCTCAAGACAAGGAAATGATGCTCAGTAGTGTGTGTGGCCTCCACGTGCCTGTATGACCTCCCTACAAAGCCTGGGCATGATCCTGATGAGGCGGTGGATGTTCTTCTGAGGGATCTCCTCCCAGACCTGGCCTAAAGCATCCGCCAACTCCTGGAGAGTCTGTGGTGCAACGTGACGGTGGATGGAATGAGACATGATGTCCCAGATGTGGTCGATTGGATTCAGGTCTGGGGAACAGGCAAGCCTGTTCATAGCATCAATGCCTTCATCATACAAGAAGTGCTGACACACTTCATCCACATGAGGCCTAGCATTGTCCTGCATTAGGAGGAACCCAGTGCACCTGCATATGGTCTACCATTGGGTTTGAGGATCTCATCCTGGTACCTAATGGCAGTCAAGGTGATTGGAATTCTCCAGAGAACACCTAAATTGGCAGATTTGACATTGGCGCCCTGTTCTCTTCATGGATAAGAGCAAGTTCACACTGAGCACATGTGACAGAGTCTGGAGACACCGTGGAAAACATTCTGCTGCTGGAAACAACCTCTAGCATGACTAGTTTGGCAGTGGGTCAGTAATGGTACGGGGAGGCATTTCTTTGGTGGGCCACACAGCCCTCCGTGTATTAGCAAAAGGTACCCAGACTGCGCTATGTGTGGAGAAAACCAGGCACTAGAAATCACCTGCCCAATACAATCCCAACAGTGAAACATGGTGGCAGCATCATGCTATGGGGGTGTTTTTCAGCTGCAGGGACAGGACAACTGGTTGCAATTGAAGGAAACATAAATGCCGCCAAGTACAGAGATATCATTTGGCATCAAAGACCTCGCCCCATCCTGGATCTCCTCATACATTTCCAACAGCACATTCAGTGTCTCCCACTCCCACCTCATCCCACCCTCTCTCTGTTGCAATCCCCCAAGGCTCTATTCTAGGACCCCTACTCTTCTCAATCTATACACTTGGCCTGGGGCAGCTCAAAGTCCCACGGATTCCAGTACCACCTTTATGCTGATGACACTCAGATCTACCTCTCTGGCCCAGACGTCACCTCTCTGCTCTCCAGAGTCCCTGGAGTGTCTATCAGCCAAATCCTCCTCCTTCTTCTCTCGCTTCCTCAAACTCAATGTGGACAAATCTGAAATCATCTTTCCTCCATCTCACAGATCTTCCTTACCTGACCTATCACAATTAACGACATCCCGCTTTCCCCTGTACCAGAAGTCTGCTGTCTTGGAGTAACCCTTGACTCTGACCTGTCCGTCAAACCGCACATCCAAGCTCTCGCCACCTCCTGTCATCTCCAGCTCAAAAATATCTCCAGAATCCGTCCTTTCCTCAACCCTCAATATGCTAAAATGCTTGTGCATGCCCTCATCATCTCCCACCTCGACTACTGCAACATCCTTTTCTGTGGCCTCCCTAACACCCTCGCACCTCTCCAGTCCATCCTTAACTCTGCTGCCCAACTAATTCATCACTCTCCTCGCTACTCCTCCGCTTCTCCCCTCTGCAAATCTCTTCACTGGCTCACATTCCCTCAGCGTATCCAGTTCAAATTACTAATACTGACCTACAAGGCCATCTATAACCTGTGTCCTCCATATATCTCTGAACTAATCTCCCGATACATTCCCTCACGTAATCTACGGTCATCCCAAGACCTCCTTCTCTCCTCCACACTTATTCACTCCTCACCCAACCGCCTCCAAGACTTCTCCCGAATAGCCCCTATTCTCTGGAATTCTTTGCCCCAATACGTCCGACTATCAACCACATTTGGATCCTTCAGACGGAACCTGAAAACCCACCTCTTCAAGAAAGTCTACAGCCTGCAATGACCCTGCTACCTCCTTCTCTCTCAACACTACCGGAGATATCGCCTCAGCCAACACCGGAACTGCTGCAACCCCCCAACCTACTATCTCCATCCCCATCATCCTTTTGAATGTAAGCCCGAAAGGGCAGGGTCCTCTCTCCACTCTGTATCAGTCTGTCATTGTTAGTTTTTTTACTGTAAGTGATATCTGTAATTTGTATGTAACCCCTTCTCATGTATAGCACCATGGAATCAATGGTGCTATATAAATAAATAATAATATCCTGGATGAAAACCTCTTCCAGAGTGCTCTGGACCTCAGACTTGACCGAAGGTTCACCTTCCAACAAGACTATGACCCTAAGCACACAGCTAAAATAACAAAGGAGTGGCTTCAGAACAACTCTGTGACCATTCTTGACTGACCCAGCCAGAGCACAAATTTCAAAGCAGATTAAGGCTACTTTCAGATTTCCGTTTTGAAGCATCAGGCGCGATGCGGCGAAAAATGTAAAAACCGGATCTGGGGCCTGTTTCCACCGGATCCGGCTTTTTTCCCATAGACTTACATTATCGCCGCATTGCGCCTGATGGCCATGCGGCGTGTCCGGCTTTTGCCGGAAACGGCAAAAAATGCCTGTCCGGCGTCTGCAAAAAAACCCGTTCCATGCAACGTTTTTTGACAGCGCCGGACGACTTTTTTGCAGAGCGCATGCGCGAAGACTCTTTCTCCCTCTCCCGCACCGTATCCGGCAAAAACAGATGATTCAGCGGGCTGCGGCTTCTACCGGATCCAGTTTGACAACTTTTCGCCGCAGCCCGCCAGATTTAAAATCCGGAAATCTGAAAGTAGCCTTAGACTTCAAGAAGTCTCACTTTTGAAGAAACACAAAGAAATGGGCAACATTAAGGACACTAGATGCAGTGGTTGGCCTAGAAAACTTGGTGCAGCAGATGTTTGACACATTATGCTAACTTCACATGAAAATCAGATGTTCAGCAGTGCCATCAGCTCAGAACTGGCAGCAACCAGTGGGACCCAGCAGGACCAGAGAAGACTAGCCAGAAGTGGTCTCCAAGGCAGAATTGTGGCCAAAAAGCCATATCTTTCACATCGAAACAAGGCCAAGTGGCTCAAATATGTATGAAAACATAGGAGTCGTGGTGCCGAAAATTGTCAGGAGGTGCTCAGGACGGAGGAGTCAAAATATGAAAAATGTGGTTGTTATAGAAGGGAGTTTGTTCCCTGAAGGGCTGGAGAGCAGTACAATAATGAGTCTGTGGGCAATCGTGATGCATAAGCACAGTGGAGGGTCCGGTAAGTTTGGGGCAGCATTTCTGCAAATGGAGCTGGGTCAGACTTATTGGTTCCCTCAATGCTCAGAAATACAGGCAGATACTTATCCTTCATGCGATATCATCAGGGAGGTGTCGGGATTGGCTCCAAATGTATTCTTCAGCGGAACAACCCGAAACGTACAGCAACGGTCAGTAAGAACTATTCTCAGCGTAAAGAACAAGGAGTCCTGGAAGTGGTTATATGGTCCCACACACTGGCATAACTACAGTTTGATGGGCCCCCACCGGCGTGTTGGTCTGCATGTGTGGGCCCTCGTAGTGTTCTAAATCCTATAAAGACATACATGTTTTCTCTCCAAGTAGCAATGTCCCCCATCCTGGCTCCTTCTTGTCATAATCGCTCACATCATGAGCCTCATGCTATATGTTCCCTCATCCTGCTATAATGTCCCAAGTCTGGTATGGTGTCTCTTATCCTGGTATAATGCCCCCCATCCTGGTATAATATCCCCAACTCTGGTATATAATCCCCAATTCTTGTATAATGCCCTTCATTCTGGTTTAGTGTCCCTAGTCTGGAAAAACAAATATCCCTCATTCTGGTAAAATAGCCACATCCTGGAATAATGTCTCCATCCTGGTATAATGCCCCCATCCTGGAATAATGTCTCCATCCTGGTATAATGTCCCTCATCCTGGTATAATGTCCCCATCCTGGTATAATGTCCCTCATCCTGGTATAATGTCCCCATCCTGGTATAATGTCCTCATCCTGGTATAATGTCCCCCATCCTGGTATAATGTCCCCCATCCTGGAATAATGTCCCTCATCCTGGTATAATGTCCCCATCCTGGTATGTCCCCATCCTGGTATAATGTCCCTCATCCTGGTATAATGTCCCCATCCTGGTATAATGTCCTCATCCTGGTATAATGTCCCCCATCCTGGTATAATGTCCCCCATCCTGGAATAATGTCCCTCATCCTGGTATAATGTCCCCATCCTGGTATGTCCCCATCCTGGTATAATGTCCCTCATCCTGGTATAATGTCCCCCATCCTGGTATAATGCCCCCCATTCTGGAATAATGTCTCCATCCTGGTATAATGTCCCTCATCCTGGTATAATGCCCCCCATCCTGGTATAATGCCCCCCATCCTGGTATAATGCCCCCCATCCTGGAATAATGTCTCCATCCTGGTATAATGCCCCCCATCCTGGAATAACGTCTCCATCCTGGTATAACGTCCCTCATCCTGGTATAACGCCCCCCATCCTGGTATAATGTCCCCCATCCTGGTATAATGCCCCCCATCCTGGAATAATGTCTCCATCCTGGTATAATGCCCCCCATCCTGGAATAATGTCTCCATCCTGGTATAACGTCCCTCATCCTGGTATAACGCCCCCCATCCTGGTATAACGCCCCCCAACCTGGTATAACTCCCTCATCCTGGTATAATGTCCCCATTCTGGTATTATGCCCCCCATCCTGGTATAATGCCCCCCATCCTGGTATAATGTCCCCCATCCTGGTATAATGCCCCCCATCCTGGTATAATGCCCCCCCATCCTGGTATAATGCCCCCCCCATCCTGGTATAATGCCCCCCCCATCCTGGTATAATGTCCCCATCCTGGTATACTGTCCCCCATCCTGGTATAATGCCCCCCCATGCTGGCATAATGCCCCCCCATGCTGGTATAATGCCCCCCCATGCTGGTATAATGCCCCCCCATGCTGGTATAATTTCCCCCATCCTGGTATAAGGCCCCCCCATCCTGGTATAATGTCTCCCATCCTGGTATAAAGCCCCCCCATCCTGGTATAATGTCCCCATCCTGGTATAATGTCCCTCATCCTGGTATAATGTGCCCCATCCTGGTATAATGTCCCTCATCCTGGTATAATGTCCCCCATCCTGGTATAATGCCCCCCATCCTGGTATAATGTCCCCCTTCCTGGTATAATGCCCCCCATCCTGGTATAATGTCCCCATCCTGGTATAATGTCCCCATCCTGGTATAATGCCCCCCATCCTGGTATAATGTCCCCATCCTGGTATAATGCCCCCCTTCCTGGTATAATGTCCTCCATGCTGGTATAAAGCCCCCCCCATCCTGGTATAATGCCCCCCATCCTGGGCGCCTTCCATTCCGCCACTCCCTTGCCATGCAACTTTTCAGCCATATTTTTCTCTGCGACGTTGCAGCTGACATCATGCGGCCAGTTGTCTGATCTGTGTTGCCCCCCATGTGTCAGCTGTCAGGGTCCCTGTAAAGGGCCAGTCCCAGTTTCATAATTGCTTTCTGTGCTTGAAAGTACATAGCAATTTTCCAGTTTACGTCTTATTAAATACGCGGCCATCCTGAGGATATCAACAACTCTGTCGTTTATATCTCGTTGCCTTGGAGTCCGACCACTGCTAGAAAGCAGGACATGAGCAGCGCTCACAAGCTCTTTCCTATGTGGCTTGTAAGCACCGCCGTGAAGCTGGGGAAGGGGGCACGCTATTATCTCCTGATCCCAGCCAACTTCAGCGCATCACTTACAAGCCAGACCGCAGCAGTGGTCGATCTCCAAGGTAATGAGTGGACTTTAACCCCTTTCCGACATCAGGTGTAATAGTTCGCCGACGTCCGACTCCCTCCCTTTGATGTGGGCTCCACTGCTGTGACGTCTGCCTCTAACAGGGCAAGGGGGAGCAAAACACGGAAATACGAATAAAATACCTCTGGTCATGAAGGGGGTAGGTGACTAAGACTTGGACATGTCGCAGCGCTGACCCTATTATTGATGGCTGTCGTAACCAGTCGCCGTATAACCATAGCCTTGTGTGTGTGTAATCCCAGCATCATAAAACTGCTGCGGTTATTAGCACTGGTGTGAACAAGCCCTTTAACAGCCCAGAGTCACGTGGTGCGCGCGCCCTGCCTGCAGGGAGGAGCAGTGGCGGCGGCCGCCGGCAGAGGGCGCTGAGATGAGCGGCTGCTCGGGCCGGCTGGTTGGCGGCGTGCTCAGGCTCCTGGGCCGGGCGGGCGGCATGGAGAAGGCGGTGGTGAGGGCCGTCCCCTCCGAGGACAAGCTCAGCATCTCCCTCACCCTGTCCGGCTCCCAGCGGCAGCTGCAGAGGGACCAGACGGAGCCGCTGAGCAGAGCCCTGGCCCGGATCTCCGCCAGCGCCACCAAGACCAAGAAGCGCAAGGAGCCTCCGGCCCCGGGGCCTCCGGTGCGGCTCTTCTACCGGGGACAGCCGGTGTGTGAGGCCGCCCCCAACGCCGAGGCCTGGCAGGACGGCGCCGAGCTGCTGGTGGGGAACGTGCTGTACCGGGTGGAGAGGAACCCGCCGCTCTGCCAGGAGCTGGCCCTGCCCCGGCACGTCATGGCCGGCTTCCCCGTGTGTCCGCGCCTGCGGCTGGAGTTCTCCGACCCCGAGCACTCGCTCTTCACCTGGTACAGGCAGCAGCAGGCCCGGAGCGGAGCCGGGGACTCTCCTGGGAGCCCTGCCGGGCAGCAGTGGGAGGAGGCCGGCCAGGAGCGAGTCTTCACCCCGGCGGTGGGGGACATCGGGCTGCGGCTGAAGGTGCGCTGTACGCCCGGGGACGGCCAGAGGCTCGGGGAGAGCCGGGAGCTGGAGGTGGCGGGCCCGGTGGAGGCCGGACCCGGGGCCTGCACGTTCGATGAGCGGCACCTGTACACGCAGCGGCCGACGGAGGAGCCGCTGATCCGGGCCGTGTCCTACAACCTGCTGGCCGACGTGTACGCGCAGACCGAGCACGCCCGCACCGTGCTCTTCCCCTACTGCGCCCCCTACGCCCTGGAGCTGGAGTACCGCCACTGCCTGCTGCGCAAGGAGCTGAGCGGCTACCGCGCCGACCTGCTGTGCCTGCAGGAGGTGGACCGCGCCGTGTTCTCCGACAGCCTGGCCCCGGCGCTGGAGGCCTTCGGGCTGGACGGAATCTTCCGCCTCAAGGACAAGCAGCACGAAGGCCTAGCGACCTTCTACCGCCGGAGCCGCTACCGGCTGTGCAGCCAGCACGACATCCTGCTGGGGGAGGCGCTGACCGGGGACCCGCTGCACCAGGAGCTGCTGCAGCGCCTGTCCCGCTACCCGGGAGCCAAGGAGAAGATGCTGCAGAGATCCTCCGCCCTGCAGGTGAGCGCGGACTGCGAGATGTGGGGGCACTGGGCCAGCTGCTTTATACCTCAAAAGCAACCAATTACATTCCGGCTTTCATTGCCCTGAAGGTTAGAGAATGAAAGCTGTGATCAGATTGGTCAAAAAAACTCAAAACTGACATCCAATAACATTTTGGCTTTCATTTCTGTGAATAAACCCTGATCTGATTGGAGAAAAAATGGTGCAACCAATCATATTCATGGTTGAGTAATAAAACCTGGTATCTGATTGGTTGCTATGGGCAAACACAAATAGCTGATGCTAAGGAATGGAGTTGTTACCCATAGTAACCGAGTAGGTTGCCGCTTCCAGTCCCTTTTATAAAGGGGGTTAAGGCGATACTTTTATTGCACTGGTGTTAAGAAATATAATCTTACAAAATGGACCCTAGGTATTGGGCGTCTCATAAGCTGCAATTGACGGCATCCATGACGCTGTTGTCACCGTAGTGAATTTCTAAAATACCTCCAAATGTGACCGTTAGGAGAAAATTAACTTATTTCCTCCTGGGGACATCCGGCTTTTAGTTATGAGGGCTGCCGGCTTTCAGTCATGGGGTGTGAACAGAGCGATTGCAGTCACCGATCACTATATTTTGAGCGTTGTCTGTAGGCACGCCCTGGGCTCTGTTCAGATGTGCTACAGAGCCGGGTGTCGATGAGTTTCAGGGCGGTCTGACAGCTGCGGCTCACAGAATAGTGAGCGATGACTGCTCCATGCACACCACCATGACTGAAAGCTGGCGGCTTCAGAAGGAAATAAGTTCATTTCTCCTTTTAGCTGGTACTCTCTTCAGTTAGCGAGAGTTGAGAGCAGATATAAAACCGTCCCTTTCTTCGGAGAATCTGCCGCATCTGCCCTTTACGCAGACAACCCATCAATGGCAGTGGCCAGCCCGCGCGCACAATGGACAGGCGCTGCCGGTGTCCCCCCCCCCCCCCCCCCCGTGCGCACAATGGACAGGCGCTGCCGGTGTCCCCCCGCACGCACAGTGGACAGGCGCTGCCGGCGTCCCCCCCCCCCCCCCCCGCACAGTGGACAGGCGCTGCCGGCGTCCCGCCCCCCCCCCCGCACAGTGGACAGGCGCTGCCGGGCGTCCCCCCACGCACAGTGGACAGGCGCTGCCGGCGTCCCCCCGCGCGCACAATGGAAAGGCGCTACTGCCGTCCCCCCCGCGCACAGTGGACTGGCGCTGCCGGGCATCGCCCCACGCGCACAATGGACAGGCGCTGCCGGCGTCCCCCCGCGCGCACAATGGACAGGCGCTGCTGGCGTCCCCCAGCGTATAATGGACAGGCGCTGCAACCCTATAAACACCCCCCCAAAAAAAAAAAACGCAAATGTTGTATCGGGGCCTAAATCAATGTTTTGTTATGCGACTTGTAACCCACCTTATGTCATCTTTCTAGGTGTCTGTCCTCGAGTCCACGGCTGATCCTTCTAGAAAATTCTGTGTGGCCAACACTCATCTTTACTTCCACCCAAAAGGTGAGAGAACGAGTGACCTGCTCTCTATGGACGCTCATTCGCTGCTTTTTCCGTCTTGGTTTTCGGCATCCGTTACTCTTTATAGAACTCCTTACTGATGGCCTCCATTCATATTAGATCAGGGATCAACAACCTGCGGCACTCCAGCTGTTGTGAAACAACAACTCCCAGCATTCCTTGACAGCCACATTCCATTGGGCAGCCGTCGAAGTAGTCATTCACAACAGCTGGAGTGCCCACGTTTGCATGAGAGCAGGGGTCTCAAACTCGGCAGAGTAAATGGACCGCACAGAAAAAAAAAAAATTTGAGCTGGGGGGCCGCATTCCTTTCAAACTTAATACACCTCGTACACACACGGCTCCTCTTCATACACCCATCTCCGTACACATGCAGCTCTGCTCTGTACACACACGGCTTCTCTCCGTACACCCTGTTCCGTACACTTCATACACACGCGGCTCCGCTCCGCACGCCTCGTACACACGCGGCTCCGCTCCGCACGCCTCGTACACACGCGGCTCCGCACGCCTCGTACACACGCGGCTCCTCTCCGCACGCCTCGTACACACGCGGCTCCGCACGCCTCGTACACACGCGCCTCCGCTCCGCACGCCTCGTACACACGCGGCTCCTCTCCGCACGCCTCGTACACACGCGGCTCCGCACGCCGGAAGGGGTCTCAAACTCAGCAGAGTAAATGGACCGCACATTAAAAAAAAAATTTGAGCTGGGGGGCCGCATTCCTTTCAAACTTAATACACCTCGTACACACACGGCTCCTCTTCATACACCCCGCTCCGTACACATGCGGCTCTGCTCTGTACACACACGGCTTCTCTCCGTACACTTCATACACACGCGGCTTCTCTCCGTACGCCTCGTACACACGCGGCTCTGCTACATCCACCCTGTAAACCCCTCCTGACCCAACACGTAAACTTACCTTCATCCAGCACCATGACAACCAGCACAGATGGCAGTGTCCTGCATACACGGAGGCCCCTGATCATGTGACCCCTGACTCCTCCCAGGTCCTGTGCACACAGAACAGCCATTGCGTGCTCCTGAATGCGCGCCTTCCACCTGCCTCAGAGAGTGAGACATGTGGTGCACCGTGGGCCGCATGTTTGAGACCTCTGCATTAGAGGCTGGACCTGACAATTATGATGGCAGCCTTTGACTCGGAACAGATAACGGACGGTCCGCGTACGGTTTCCTGGTCTAGTTTCCATGGTTCATATCCATTAACGTCTGTGTCCAGATTGGGCCAGTACGTCTTCCATCTTCTCCACAGATGGGATGAACAGCCGCCGGGCACTTCTGGTTCCTACAGCAGACGTCACTATAGATTGTGGCTGGATTTTGGGATTTCCAGCAATTTTAGCCAGATTTATCCATTTTTTTTATTTTTTTTCCAGGTGGCAACATCCGATTACTGCAAATAACCGTGGCGTTAGCTCATATCAGACACGTGGCGTACGAGCTCTACCCCAGCATTCCTATCATATTTTGTGGGGACTTTAACAGCACCCCTTCCACCGGTATGTACAGTTTTGTAAGAGATGGGACCATCTCCGAGAACCACGAGGACTGGACATCTAACGGAGAGGAGGAGCGCTGCAATATGTCTCTCAGCCACCCGCTCAAACTGAAGAGCGCCTGCGGGGAGCCCGCCTACACCAATTACGTGGGAGGCTTCCACGGATGCTTAGATTATATATTCATTGACTCCGAAAGTTTAGAAGTGGAACAAGTCATTCCTATGCCAAGTCATGAAGAAGTCACCAGCCACCAGGCTTTACCGAGTGTCTCGCACCCTTCCGACCACATAGCTCTTATATGCGACTTGAGGTGGAAGTAGGAGCCATTGATATTTCCAGATTGGGGTGTAAATGTGGTACGTTTATGCTGCTGATACTAACACTGACCACCATAAAATGTCTTCAGTATTGTTATGGGTCTTCCTTCTACAGAAAGGTATCCTGCAGCAAAAAAAAAAACTGCACGTGCGCTGCTTTGACCAGACACTGTCAGCAGGCTGAGCCTGTTTACACAGGACGACGTGCTGCCGAGAACGATGATCTTTTCTGTAGCACAAAATATTTCACCCTACAAACGATAGGCGATCGGCAGCCTGTTCAGACCACACAAAGATAGCGCAGCGTTAATGGATCTTGATAGTCAGCAAGATACTGAAATAGTTCAGCGTAT
The DNA here is from genome assembly GCF_039654945.1 of Dendrobates tinctorius. Lineage (NCBI taxonomy): Eukaryota > Metazoa > Chordata > Amphibia > Anura > Dendrobatidae > Dendrobates > Dendrobates tinctorius. The sequence goes on from NW_027361695.1 coordinate 18,382,314, forward strand.
GACTTTCTATTGCCTATAACATAGGCATAAGAAGTTATAAAAAGCAATGTGCACATGAAAGAATAAGGATTCTAAAAAAATAAAACCCCAAAAACTAACCACTGTGTCCAATTCTGATCGCAGTAGATAAGGGTATGAGACTGGATCGGAGGAATGTCTGGAGAGAGGTCTCGTGTTTGATGTAACGAGATGCAGATTTGGTTTGTGGTTCCCATATTTTTGCACTGAGAAACTGATAAGTCATCAATATTCATTGTCGAATATCTGTGAATATGGGGAGAAGCGGTGCACGCAGGTCTGGAATACACGGTACTACATAATTCGAAGTCTACAGGGGCTTCACGGCGGGGTCAATCAAGAGTGATGGAGAAGATACTTAGGAAAACTACTGCTGGCCTCTATTGTGTGCACAAGTGTGAAATGATGGGTCTGAATGACTGGGTTTTGGGTGGCACGTCAGGTGTGGTTCAGGGTTTCCCTCACATTGAGTTTTCACCAAATGTGAAGGAGAACATGACACCACTAATTGACCATGGTCTCATCACAGAGCAGGATCTCTCCGGCTATAGAAAAATCACAACTTTGGTTCTCCTTCTAATTGCAGATGATTATTCATTCTGAAGATCAGTGGCAGCCACAGGGGTCTGATCCACCACCAAATACAGGTCCAGGGGTATGCCATAAGCAAGAGATACCCTTATTAGAGATAGGCAAGGAGGCTTGAGGTTGTGGACACTTTTTTTTTTTTGGTGGATTACTGGTATCTAAACACAGGAGCAGCATCACAATAATGTGACATGATCTAGTCCTACATAATAAGGGACGGTGTGCAGGAGCAGAGCTCCCATTATCCTGGTTAAAATCCTGCTGGGAATCTACTTATTCCAGAGGAAGAAAATCGCCCTAACCAGTGTGTGGGCGAAGGGCAGCTGGTGCCCAAGGTCTGACCCAGGCCGGTCTAAGGATCCTGGTTTGCTGTGCGCGGTGGAAGGAGAGGAACCTAGAGGGGGCACGGCTACTTAATACTCACCTGCAACCGCCATGTCATCACCCGACCTGGACACTCCATTGTCTGCTATATGGTCGTAGCTGTGAGTCTTTAATCCCCTCAGCGGAGACCAGGATGATAGAGTGGTCTCTCGGCCTGGCGCAACTTATGACCACTAGCAACGAGCTGTCACTATAGCAGTGGTCGTAACATAACCACGAAAACCTAAAGTCCTGCACATGAGGAAGGAGACATGGTGAATCAGAAGAACTATACTACATTTCTAATTGGAGGTATTGCCTAATATTACTACACCTAGTCCATATTGGGATAGGGTCTTGGAGATGACTTTTATGACTGTTTGGGACACTTGAAAAATCCTTCAGGAGGTGCTAATTGGTGAAAAAAAACCTTTTTACCTCTGCGTAAAAGGGGTGGGGCTGGAGGATAGAGGACAGGTGAGCGAATTGGCCTACGTTCAAAATAAGTGTCCTGAAAATTCATCAAGAGGCCCAAAAGCATCCAAAGTCATTTTTACTTAAACAAGAGGATAATAAATATGTTTGTAAAACCTTTCTATGAGGAAGGAGACACTACTGGTCAATTATTAGGCAAAACGAGCACACGCTGGCGGGCAAGAGGGAGCGCGCGTGCGCAGGCAGGCTCGGGGCAAGAGGGAGCGCGCGTGCGCAGGCAGGCTCGGGGCAAGAGGGAGCGCGCGTGCGCAGGCAGGCTCGGGGCAAGAGGGAGCGCGCGTGCGCAGGCAGGCTCGGGGCAAGAGGGAGCGCGTGTGCGCAGGCAGGCTGAGAGAGCATGTCTATCAACTAAGGAGAGGGAAATATCCTCCCCAAAAAGGTGATATAAAGCCATTTAAGATAAGTTATTGCCCCCTCCTGCCTGGTTTCAGACTGAGTCATGAAAACAATGTGCGTATGTATACACACACACACAAAGTTAGCCCTGATCAGGAGACCAGCCTTATGTGCATTAGTGTTTCTCGTTCGCCTTATTGGGGGACACAGAGACCTTGGGTGTATGCTGCTGCCACTAGGAGGCTGACACTATGCACAAAAAAGATAGCTCCTCCTCCGCAGTGTACACCCCACCGACCGGCAGAGAATTCCTCAGTTTAGCTTAGTGTCAGTAGGAGGTGGACACGGGTCTTTTATTAGACCCATATCTACCTCGTTGTGCGTCGTTCCTTCTCAGGTTCTACGGAGGGATACAGAGTGAAAAGTCACATCTGTACTCCCACATGGAGTCTGCAAGTACGGCGTGTACTGCCACCCCGTATCCTTGCGGTTCTCCGCGGCAGGACCAGCCAGACGGACGCCGACACCAAGACGTGCCAGCGACTCCAGGGGTCCTTGTCGCCAGTCTCCCTCCCACTCGCCTACCAGAGCCTGTCGGTTGGATGAGACGCAAGACTTCTTCAGACAGGTAACGGATCGTGGATAGGTGAGTATTAGGCCCTGCTGCCCATTCCCGACGGTCACCTCTTCAATGGTCACAGGGGTAGGCGCTGCGGTTGCTCGCAGTCGCCACAAGGCTATACGCAGCTCAATGTTGCTGGGCATCCCCCCCCCTTTCTGGGTACAGGGAGCAGGGGGTTTTTTCCCATTGGGAGCGACTTGTGACTGCGGCGTCCCACTTTTTCGGACTTCCGCGCCGACCCCCTGCTGACAGGCGGCCGCCGCAACTAATTTAGGCCCCGGCTTCAGTTCGGGCCTACCGCTGCGTCGCGGCCACGCCCCCCGCCCCTTTCTTCTAAGCGGGCTTCTCTCCCGCTCTTCCCAGGCCCTCCCACCGCCTGTCCTTCACCTGCCCAGCCTGCTATTGGCTAGAGGGCGGTGAATTTTAACCCTGCGAGGTGCTCCGCCCTCCCTCCTCTCCTAAGGCGCGCTTTTTCTCAGGACGGCGCCATTTTCCCAGCCTGTTAGCCGGGCACCAGCTCCTCACTGGACAGCATCTTCTCCAGCTGTTTTTTTTTCAGGAGGTCTGTCAGCCGGATTTTGCTCTGACCTGCATCCACTGACAGGTCGCAGAGCATCGCTTCTGGGGACACCGGACCGTGAGTAGCTCTGCACTGCAGACTGACCCTTCTCCGCCCTCTGTCCCCCAACCTTCCGGCATTACCTCAGCTTTTCACTATGTCTAAGTCTGATCGTACCCGCTCTACCGCCCCCCCCCTGCACTTTAGTCAAGTACTTTGCATGTTCTTCGTGCAATCGCAAACTTCCCTCAGGCCAGTCCACTCCCCTCTGCCTGGATTGTAGCAATCCAATTCAGCCTGACGCCGTCCAGGAGCCATCTGCGGCCCCAGGTGAGAGTGAGCCCCCCATGCCTGGCTGGGCCTCCTCGCTTTCTCAATCAGTGGCAGACCTCACCAGGGTGTCTCAGTCCCTGGTGGCCGTTCTTGATAAGTTGCCCCTGGACTCTTCAGCAGGGCCAAGCAGGTCCCAAATTGTTCCATCTGAATCAGCCAGCGGTAGTCGCAAAAGACCTAGGCAAGATTCCCAGCCGGAATCCTCTCCTAGTCCCATCTCACCGCATAGCCCTTCTCACCAGTCTCCCTCTCGGGCCTCCTCTCCCGAGTCAGGGGAAGCGCTTTCGGACAGGTCATCTGAGGGGATTTTAGAGCTGGATTCAGACCAGGATGCAAGCATGAAGGTCACAGTGCAGGACCTCATTGCTGCGATCCATCATACCTTCGATATTGCTGACTCCCCTGCGAAATCCTCAGATCAGGAGGCTTCGTTCAGACGGGCAGAAACTCCCTCCAGGGTTTTTCCTTTCCATTCCCAGTTTGGGAAAATTTTTACCAAGGAAAGAGAGGATCCGACCAGACGCTTTCAAAGAGGAAAACGTCTCGGCATACTCTACCCATTTGCTAAGGAGCTCACGGACAACTGGTCGGCCTCTCCCTCAGTCGATCCGCCCGTGTCCAGGCTATCCAATAACACGGTTCTCCCGCTTTCAGGCGTGGCGTCCCTAAAGGATTCTAATGACAGGATTATAGAATCCCTGGCGAAGTCTGCCTTTGAAGCGGCTTCAGCGGCGGTGTGTCCAATCTTTGCTTCATCCTGGACAGCAAAGACCATAGCCACGTGGGCAGACGACCTTCGGCAGGGCATCTTAGATAAGGCGCAACCGGAGCATTTGGCCAATCTCGCCAATCAGATCTCCCAGGCTGGGGACTATCTTCTCTCCGCTTCCTTGGATGCTGCATCCTGTGCAGTTCAGGCGTCAAGCAACGTTATTGCAATTCGACGTACACTTTGGCTAAAGGCATGGCAAGCGGACTTGTCTTCTAAAAAGTCCCTCACTAACCTGCCTTTTCAGGGGGTGCGCCTCTTTGGGTCCCAATTGGACCAGATTATTAAGGACGCCACCGGAGGCACGAGTTCACTCCTCCCTCAGTCCAAGCCTCGCAGACCCCCACACTAAGGCGTCAGTTTCGACCCTTTCGGACTTTCCGCCGTTTCAATACGGCGGACAACTCCTCCAGCCAACAGAGACCGCAGGCTCGCCAGGAGAGAAGGAAAGTTTCCTTCAGACCCACTCCTTCCTGGCGACCCCACTCCTCCCAGGGCAGACCGTCCAGATCTAGATCTGGACGGTCTACTTCAGCATGACTATCATCGGGCACGCGAAGGGCCTTTCCAATTGGGAGGTCGACTTCTTTCCTTCAGGGACGTTTGGCTGGCCGCCGTGGAGGACGCCTGGGTCAGGGAGGTCGTATCCTCAGGATACAAGATAGAGTTCGTCTCTCTCCAACGGGATCGTTTCTTCGAATCCCGGCCTCCAAAGGATCCAGCCTCGATCCCGGGGTTCTCTACAGCTATCGCCGCTCTCCTCAGTTCCGGGGTGATTGTGCCCGTTCCTGAATCGGAGCGCTTCACGGGGTTCTACTCGAACCTGTTTGTAGTGCCAAAAAAAGACGGCGCAGTTCGACCCATCTTGGATCTCAAGCTGCTCAACAAGAGGGTCCGCCTTCGCCACTTCCGCATGGAGTCGCTTCGCTCGGTCATCGCCTCCATGGAGGAGCAGGAATTCATGTGCTCAATAGACATCCAAGATGCCTATTTACATGTTCCAATTTTCTCCGGACATCAGAAGTTCCTGCGCTTTGCGATTCGACAGCACCACTACCAGTTTGTCGCACTGCCCTTCAGTCTTGCCACCGCTCCCAGAGTCTTCACGAAGATCATGGCTGCGTTGATGGCTTTGTTGAGAGTCAGAGGCCTCGTTCTTTTCCCGTACCTAGACGATATTCTGATCAAGGCTCCCTCATTCCAACAGGCTCACCAAAGTTTGTCAATCGTCCTGGACACTCTTTCCAATTTCGGGTGGATCGTCAACAGGAAAAAGTCCTGTCTGGTTCCTACCCAACGCCTGGTCTTTCTAGGTCTTCTGTTCGACACTCGTCGGTCAAGGGTCTTTCTCCCACAAGAAAAGATTCTCTCTCTGCAGCAGGAAGTACGATCGCTGCAGACCTCGCGATTCCTATCCCTCCGTACAGCCATGAGGGTCCTGGGAAAGATGGTCGCGGCAATAGAGGCAGTTCCCTTTGCCCAATTTCACGCCAGGCCTCTCCAGCAGGCCATTCTGTCGAAATGGAACAGGTCGCCTCGGTCCCTGGATCGCCCTGTCCATCTTTCTTACCGGATCAAGCGGTCTCTCAACTGGTGGTTGTCGTCACCTCTCATTCTATCGGGTCGATCCTTCCTTCCCATTCACTGGCAGATAGTAACCACAGATGCCAGTCTCCTCGGTTGGGGTGCTGTGTTCCGCAACCACACTGTTCAGGGTCGATGGTCGGCTCGGGAATCAGCGCTACCGATCAACGTTCTGGAGATTCGAGCGATCCATCTTGCTCTGGTCCACTGGGAAAGGCTCCTCAAGGGACTGCCGGTACGGATTCAGACAGACAACGCCACAGCGGTGGCATATGTCAACCGCCAAGGGGGAACACGGAGTGTTTCAGCCCTGGCGGAGGTGTCCAAGATTCTTCGTTGGGCGGAGATTTCCGTCCCGACAATCTCCGCGGTTCACATTCCCGGCGTAGACAACTGGGCCGCCGATTTTCTCAGCCGCGAGGGTCTCGCGGCGGGAGAATGGTCCCTACATCCGGAAGTGTTTCATCTGCTCTGCCTTCGGTGGGGAACCCCGGATGTAGACCTCATGGCGTCTCGCCTCAACAGGAAAGTCCCACAATTCGTGTCCAGGTCTCGGGACCCTCTGGCAGTGGGCGCCGACGCCCTGGCCGTTCCTTGGTCCCAGTTCGAACTTCCCTACCTGTTCCCTCCTCTGCCTCTTCTTCCCAAGCTGTTGAAGAAGATCAAGGCAGAAGGACTTCCGGTCATTCTCATCGCCCCGAATTGGCCCAGAAGGTCTTGGTTCGCGGACATTGTCAACCTTCTCGCGGACGCCCCCTGGAGGCTTCCAGACAGAACAGATCTGCTGTCTCAGGGTCCGATTTGCCACCCCAATTCTCGGCCGCTCAATTTAACGGCGTGGCTGTTGAGACCGAGGTTCTGAAACGAGCAGGATTTTCCGACCACGTAATTCAGACCATGATCCGAGCCAGAAAGCCATCATCTTCCAAGATTTACTACCGTACTTGGAAGGCCTATTTCACTTGGTGTGAGACCAATGACGTCGCGCCCATGTCCTTTTCGCTCCCTTCAGTCCTAGCGTTTCTTCAGGCAGGATTGGATGCGGGGCTTGCCCTCAGTTCCCTGAAGGGTCAAGTTTCGGCGCTGTCCATTCTGTTTCAGAAAACGTTGGCTTCCCGTCCTCAGGTTAAGACCTTTCTTCAGGGCGTGGCTCACACGGTCCCGCCGTACCGGGCGCCCGTGGATCCATGGGATCTTAATCTGGTTCTTGAGGTTCTGCAAGGTCCTCCCTTTGAACCCCTCAGGGATATTTCCCTTTCTCTCCTTTCTTGGAAGGTAGCCTTTCTGGTGGCCATCACCTCCGTCCGGCGCGTGTCGGAATTGGCAGCTCTTTCGTGCCGCTCTCCCTTTCTGGTTCTCCACCAGGATAAGGTAGTTCTGCGGCCTCCGCCCTCGTTCTTTCCGAAGGTGGTGTCCTCGTTTCACCTCAACGAGGATATCGTGCTCCCGTCCTTTTGTCCGAATCCAACTCATCCCCGAGAGCGGTCCTTGAACAAGCTGGACCTGGTTAGGGCGGTAAGAGTCTGTCTAGGACGACTTCCTTGCGAAAGACAGAGTCTCTTTTCATTATCCCTGATGGAGCGCGGAAAGGTCACCCGGCGTCAAAAGCCACCATTGCTCGCTGGATCAGATCGGCTATCCTGGAAGCCTACCGTGTTAAGCGTCGCGGAGCCCCTCCGGGTATCAGGGCCCACTCTACTCGAGCAGTGGGTGCCTCCTGGGCGGTGCGCCACAGAGCTTCCGCACTGCAGCTTTGCAAAGCTGCAACATGGTCATCGGTTCACACGTTTGTGAAATTCTACAGAGTCCACACCTACGCTTCGGCGGACGCCAGCCTAGGTAGACTGATTCTGCAGGCCGCGGTGGTGAGTCCGCTGGCCTGATGGAAGTTTGTTTCCCACCCCAGGGACTGCTTTGGGACGTCCCAAGGTCTCTGTGTCCCCCAATAAGGCGAACGAGAAAACAGGATTTTTGGGTTGCTTACCGTAAAATCTGTTTCTCGGAGTCTTCATTGGGGGACACAGCACCCTCCCATGTTTTACAGCTCCTGTTCTTACTTTGGTTGAATGTTTACAGTTGAGTTGTCTATGTTGTCAACCTATTCTGTTCCTTCTCCTACTGCTTTCTCACTAACTGAGGAATTCTCTGCCGGTCGGTGGGGTGTACACTGCGGAGGAGGAGCTATCTTTTTTTGTGCATAGTGTCAGCCTCCTAGTGGCAGCAGCATACACCCAAGGTCTCTGTGTCCCCCAATGAAGGCTCCGAGAAACAGATTTTACGGTAAGCAACCCAAAAATCCTGTTATTTTCTATGGCCACTTGATGATTACCATAGTAATTAAGCAGTTGTGATCCGGCCGTGTTCACACACTGCAGCTTCAGTCCATTTACACAAGATTTTTTTTTTGTGGTACACTTTTGCTAAGATTTCACAAAAAAAGGTATCACTGCCGAATTTTTTTTATTTTTAAGCTTGCATTTTTGGAAAACTTCTGTATCAGCAATGCGAGAACACAACCTTGTAGGAGTACTCACCTCAGCTATTCATTCTTATCCATCACAGCCGAGACGGCCATGCTATTTACACGACATCCACAGTTGAAATGGACAGTGCCAGACCATGGCACATCCCGCTCAGGGGGTCTGTACTTGTGACAGACTAGTACTGTCATGGCTGAGATGGGAATACCACTTTTTGTAGTTCACTCCCTTTTAACACTTCCCAACTCTGTCTATAGTTTGCTGATTGTTGGACTTTAATTGAGCATATCTGTCAGCCTAGAACGACTGCTCAAACAAAGCTCAGGCACCCCCCCCCCCCCCACTCGCTTTTTATCTCCAGTGAGAGATAGATGGAAAACAAGAGGTGGAGGGTGGGATGCACAGAACTGGTTTGTCACACTAAGGGTATGTGCACATGTTGCGGATTTTGCTGCAGTACAATGCAAATCAATGGGATTTCAAAACCACAGTGCACATGCTGCGGATTTGCTGCGGTTTTAAATCCGCAACATGTCAATTCTTTGCGGGTTCTGCAATGGTTTGACACCTGTTCCATTGTCCAGGTGTCAAACCGCAGGCAAATCCGCTGGTCACGTTTCCTGCGGTTTTACCTGCAAATCCACAGATTACTCCGCACTGTGTGCACTCACCTGAAGGCTGCGTGCACACGCTGCGGATCTGGTCCTGCGGAACCACAGCAGAATCCGCTGCGTTGTACAGTACCATTAAAATCAACGGAAAAAGAAAGCCACAGTGGACATGCGGAATTTTCCACGAGGATTTGCTGCGGTTTCAAATCCGCAGAATGAATTGACATGTCAATTCTTTCTGCGGATTCCCATCTGCTCCATTGTAGAGGTGATAAACCGCAGGTCTTCTGACCTGCAGATTTTACTAAATCCGCAGAGCATTCCGCAGCGTGTGCACGTACCTAAGGGTTCACCAAGTGCCTGTGCTTTGTTTGAACAGTCACTTTTTTGCCAACAGACTCCATTTAGGAAACAAATTTAAAATTAACTACCTATCCCCCATGCTTTATAGTGCAGTACTGTGCATGCATTTTTTTTTTTTTTTTATACACTTTGAATACAAAATTGAATAATCCCTTTGTGTTGCCCATATGGGCTCACACTGCACCTATGACTTTACATTAGTGCAGTCCTTGACACAGTAATGATTGCAAAGTTGTGGTTGGGTCGTTAAGACAATGAGGCCATGAAGGATGGCAAAGATTGCTGCATATTTCAGTCCGCATGTGACCGCAATAACCGGGACGGATGGCGTCCCGACCCAAAACGTACAGCTTCCTCCGAGCGAGGGCGTCCCGACCCAAAACGTACAGCTTCCTCAGCGCGAGGGCGTCCCGACCCAAAACGTACAGCTTCCTCAGCGCGAGGGCGTCCCGACCCAAAACGTACAGCTTCCTCAGCGCGAGGGCGTCCCGACCCAAAACGTACAGCTTCCTCAGCGCGAGGGCGTCCCGACCCAAAACGTACAGCTTCCTCAGCGCGAGGGCGTCCCGACCCAAAACGTACAGCTTCCTCAGCGCGAGGGCGTCCCGACCCAAAACGTACAGCTTCCTCAGCGCGAGGGCGTCCCGACCCAAAACGTACAGCTTCCTCAGCGCGAGGGCGTCCCGACCCAAAACGTACAGCTTCCTCAGCGCGAGGGCGTCCCGACCCAAAACGTACAGCTTCCTCAGCGCGAGGGCGTCCCGACCCAAAACGTACAGCTTCCTCAGCGCGAGGGCGTCCCGACCCAAAACGTACAGCTTCCTCAGCGCGAGGGCGTCCCGACCCAAAACGTACAGCTTCCTCAGCGCGAGGGCGTCCCGACCCAAAACGTACAGCTTCCTCAGCGCGAGGGCGTCCCGACCCAAAACGTACAGCTTCCTCAGCGCGAGGGCGTCCCGACCCAAAACGTACAGCTTCCTCAGCGCGAGGGCGTCCCGACCCAAAACGTACAGCTTCCTCAGCGCGAGGGCGTCCCGACCCAAAACGTACAGCTTCCTCAGCGCGAGGGCGTCCCGACCCAAAACGTACAGCTTCCTCAGCGCGAGGGCGTCCCGACCCAAAACGTACAGCTTCCTCAGCGCGAGGGCGTCCCGACCCAAAACGTACAGCTTCCTCAGCGCGAGGGCGTCCCGACCCAAAACGTACAGCTTCCTCAGCGCGAGGGCGTCCCGACCCAAAACGTACAGCTTCCTCAGCGCGAGGGCGTCCCGACCCAAAACGTACAGCTTCCTCAGCGCGAGGGCGTCCCGACCCAAAACGTACAGCTTCCTCAGCGCGAGGGCGTCCCGACCCAAAACGTACAGCTTCCTCAGCGCGAGGGCGTCCCGACCCAAAACGTACAGCTTCCTCAGCGCGAGGGCGTCCCGACCCAAAACGTACAGCTTCCTCAGCGCGAGGGCGTCCCGACCCAAAACGTACAGCTTCCTCAGCGCGAGGGCGTCCCGACCCAAAACGTACAGCTTCCTCAGCGCGAGGGCGTCCCGACCCAAAACGTACAGCTTCCTCAGCGCGAGGGCGTCCCGACCCAAAACGTACAGCTTCCTCAGCGCGAGGGCGTCCCGACCCAAAACGTACAGCTTCCTCAGCGCGAGGGCGTCCCGACCCAAAACGTACAGCTTCCTCAGCGCGAGGGCGTCCCGACCCAAAACGTACAGCTTCCTCAGCGCGAGGGCGTCCCGACCCAAAACGTACAGCTTCCTCAGCGCGAGGGCGTCCCGACCCAAAACGTACAGCTTCCTCAGCGCGAGGGCGTCCCGACCCAAAACGTACAGCTTCCTCAGCGCGAGGGCGTCCCGACCCAAAACGTACAGCTTCCTCAGCGCGAGGGCGTCCCGACCCAAAACGTACAGCTTCCTCAGCGCGAGGGCGTCCCGACCCAAAACGTACAGCTTCCTCAGCGCGAGGGCGTCCCGACCCAAAACGTACAGCTTCCTCAGCGCGAGGGCGTCCCGACCCAAAACGTACAGCTTCCTCAGCGCGAGGGCGTCCCGACCCAAAACGTACAGCTTCCTCAGCGCGAGGGCGTCCCGACCCAAAACGTACAGCTTCCTCAGCGCGAGGGCGTCCCGACCCAAAACGTACAGCTTCCTCAGCGCGAGGGCGTCCCGACCCAAAACGTACAGCTTCCTCAGCGCGAGGGCGTCCCGACCCAAAACGTACAGCTTCCTCAGCGCGAGGGCGTCCCGACCCAAAACGTACAGCTTCCTCAGCGCGAGGGCGTCCCGACCCAAAACGTACAGCTTCCTCAGCGCGAGGGCGTCCCGACCCAAAACGTACAGCTTCCTCAGCGCGAGGGCGTCCCGACCCAAAACGTACAGCTTCCTCAGCGCGAGGGCGTCCCGACCCAAAACGTACAGCTTCCTCAGCGCGAGGGCGTCCCGACCCAAAACGTACAGCTTCCTCAGCGCGAGGGCGTCCCGACCCAAAACGTACAGCTTCCTCAGCGCGAGGGCGTCCCGACCCAAAACGTACAGCTTCCTCAGCGCGAGGGCGTCCCGACCCAAAACGTACAGCTTCCTCAGCGCGAGGGCGTCCCGACCCAAAACGTACAGCTTCCTCAGCGCGAGGGCGTCCCGACCCAAAACGTACAGCTTCCTCAGCGCGAGGGCGTCCCGACCCAAAACGTACAGCTTCCTCAGCGCGAGGGCGTCCCGACCCAAAACGTACAGCTTCCTCAGCGCGAGGGCGTCCCGACCCAAAACGTACAGCTTCCTCCGCGCGAGGGCGTCCCGACCCAAAACGTACAGCTTCCTCCGCGCGAGGGCGTCCCGACCCAAAACGTACAGCTTCCTCCGCGCGAGGGCGTCCCGACCCAAAACGTACAGCTTCCTCCGCGCGAGGGCGTCCCGACCCAAAACGTACAGCTTCCTCCGCGCGAGGGCGTCCCGACCCAAAACGTACAACTTCATAGACCCGTAGCAAGCTGAAGTTCAGGTTGGGAGAACCACTATCTGTCTGGGCATTGCAGCCTGTATACAGATCTGAAGTCAGCCTTAGAAGTAGGGAGGAATAGTTTTTTTTTTTTTTTTTGCATAGCAATAACTCACTCAGATTCATTAGAAACACAATACGAAAGAAAACTTTTTTGTTATTTTATTAGGAATAATTTTTAGTGGGGTATGAAGAAAACATCAATTGTTCAGAAGAGTTCCAAAAAAAAAAACAAAAAAAACAAAATAAATTTTGCGTCATGAAGATATGTTCACCAATAAACAATAAAACATCAGCAGAACTATGATACAATGGGCAAAAAACAGTCAAGCTGAAAGCAACATAAGGAAAATAAAAATATACCTTAAATTGAGACAATCTGCTGAGAAATAAAACAAGCCGGGGGGCTCCTTCGGCTGTGGGCGCTCTCAGCAAAAAAAAAAAAAAATGGCATTATTGCAAACTCTGCAGCAAAGGCCTTTATCACCAGCCCTCATTGCAAAGGCAAAAGGAAGTGGTCTTGGCCAACACATGGTTAAAAGAAATGAGAATTGGTGTTGATTAATATAGTGTATCTTGATCTCCAAAAAAGGTTTTTAGCAAAAAAAAAAAAAAATGTTATTTTATTTTTTGGCATGGATGAAAAATAAATAGATATGGAATGCTACGTTTTAATTCAGCAGAAAGTCTTAAGGAATGACACAAAGATGGAGGAAGGGGGACACAAAAAAAAAAAAAAAAAAAACATAAGTAAAGCAAGAATCCTGCAAAGTGTGCAATAATTAAAACAGCCCGATTTTACATAGGAGAGCTGCGACCGACTCAGAAATGACATTGTGTTTGTCAGGAGAGAAAGAGAGGACATTACAAGGGGAGAAGGAGGGGAAGCAGTCAAATCTATAGCATCACAATAATTATTTCCAGGCATGTAAAGGAGAAGTAAAACCAGAAAAACACTTTCACAAAAGGGAGAATTTATTATTTTCCGCTTTATATCTAGCCACATAGCTCTGAAGGCAATATGAAAACCCGGTAAAGTACCGTAACCGGCAACAAAAGAATCTGGAAACTTTAGAGTTTTTGCCGCCCCCCCCATTCCATTTCTTTATACCATTTTAGAACTAGTTTGGATGTTACGCGCCTAGACCACTTCTATTCATTGTGTCCTCTGCTGAACACCGATCCATCTTAACGCTTGGAGAGCTCGTTAGATAGCCAGTCCAGTCCTTCATACAGACCGGTCCCCTGAGTTGCACATGTTGCTTGCACATACCACTAAGACGAGAGAGAGAGAGAGAATAAGTCGCAAATTTTTCCAAACTTCTTAGAAGTAATCAATATCAAATTTAGATGTATTTTTAACCCTTCCTGACCATAGGACTTATATGTACGTCCTACACCAGGTGTTCAAGAACAGCACCGGCTACATATGAAAGAAGGCAAAGGTGTATTCCCATGTTTAAGATGCTATCCCAATATGTAGAAGGTGTAATAATAATATTAGCAAATACCTCCACTTAGAAATGTATAACTTTTCTGATTGGCTACGCCTCTTTCCTCATGTGCAGGCATTGCAGGACCTTAGGTATCTCAGTGGTCTTAACCATGTATACCTAAGGCCCTGCAATGCCTGCACATGAGGAAAGATGTAGCCAATCAGAAAAGCTTTACTACATTTCTGACTGGGGGCATTTGGTAATATTAGTATTACACCTACATATTGGGATAGTATCTTGGAGATGGGAACACCCCTTTAAGTCCATCAAATTCAACCTGTAGCCTAACATGTTGATCCAGAGGAAGCTGAAACCCCCATAAGGAAGAAGTTTACGCTCTCAGGATTGTGGGGGTTCCAGCAGAAGGACCCGCAGTGATCATACATTTTACCCATATCCTTTGAATATACATACCCTCCCACAACCACTAGAAGGGTGGAAAAGGAAGGAGGGCGGTGGTGGAAAAGGAAGGAAGGAAGGAAGGAGGGGGGTGGTGGAAAAGGAAGGAAGGAAGGAAGGAAGGAGGGGGGTGGTGGAAAAGGAAGGAAGGAAGGAAGGAAGGAGGGGGGTGGTGGAAAAGGAAGGAAGGAAGGAGGGCGGTGGTGGAAAAGGAAGGAAGGAGGGAAGGAGGGCGGTGGTGGAAAAGGAAGGAAGGAAGGAGGGCGGTGGTGGAAAAGGAAAGGGCGGTGGTGGAAAAGGAAGGAGGGAAGGAGGGCGGTGGTGGAAAAGGAAGGAAGGAGGGCGGTGGTGGAAAAGGAAGGAAGGAAGGAAGGAGGGCGGTGGTGGAAAAGGAAGGAAGGAAGGAGGGCGGTGGTGGAAAAGGAAGGAAGGAAGGAAGGAGGGCGGTGGTGGAAAAGGAAGGAAGGAAGGAGGGCGGTGGTGGAAAAGGAAGGAAGGAAGGAGGGCGGTGGTGGAAAAGGAAGGAAGGAAGGAGGGCGGTGGTGGAAAAGGAAGGAAGGAAGGAGGGCGGTGGTGGAAAAGGAAGGAAGGAAGGAGGGCAGTGGTGGAAAAGGAAGGAAGGAAGGAAGGAGGGCGGTGGTGGAAAAGGAAGGAGGGCGGTGGTGGAAAAGGAAGGAAGGAAGGAGGGCGGTGGTGGAAAAGGAAGGAAGGAAGGAGGGTGGTGGTGGAAAAGGAAGGAGGGTGGAGGGGGTGGTGAAGAAGGAAGGAAGGAGGGTGGAGGGGGTGGTGAAGAAGGAAGGAAGGAGGGTGGAGGGGGTGGTGAAGAAGAAGGAAGGAGGGTGGTGGTGGTGGAGAAGGAGGTGGTGGATGATGTACTCACAGTCCTGTGGCGTAGAGTCTGAAGGTTCAACTTATCGGTCATCTCGCTGATGGCCATAGCATTGGGCAAATCTTGTTTGTTGGCAAACACCAGCAACACGGCATCCCGCAGCTCATCTTCTTGGAGCTGAAAACAAATGCAGCCATCTGTTACACGACCTTATTTATATGGAGTAGGGACTGCGATACAGCGGATATGATTGACTGAACAGGATCGCCCTAAATGAAGCCCACACTGCAGCAGCGGAATATCTTGTACCAGCCATCCACAACGCCATCTGCTGTAGTAATGCTGCTCCAAGAAGTCAGATCTTACGACCTGCAAGTAGTTACTAAAATGGGCAAGCTAATATCATTATGGACCTTCTTCTCATAGAACTGTTGTACCTTTCATCTGTTGTTCCTCCTGGTAATGTATGAATGATTTGACCACTGGGTGTTAACATTTCTCATCGATAGGAGGTTTCCCTACACAAGTAGGACACTTAAGGAATGCACAGTTCTGGGTTGCTGGGAGCTACAGCTAGAGTTTATGAAAGTGTTGCTTTTTAATCTTTGGCATATACAAAAATAAAAGACTGTGCCTCAAGGTAGTTAAGGAACTGACTGGATATTTTACTGGCTGATTTCCCCTGTACCAGTAAAAAGGTCACAATGGTGGACAACCCTTTAACCCCCTTGATTTCCCAGTTTTGCATTTATGTTCTTTCCTCTCCTTCTTCCCAGAGCCATAGCTTTTTTATTTTTCCATCAATATGGCCATGTGGAGTCTTGTTAGACGAATTGTACTTTTGAATGGCACCATCGATTTTTGCCATATAGTGTGCTGGAAAACGGAAAAAAAATTCCAAGTGTGATGAAATTGCAAAAAAAGTGCAATTCTACGATAGTTTTTTTTTTTTGGAGGTTTTTATTTATGATTCTTCAGGGTCATTACGAGTTGGCAAATACCAAACATGAATAGGTTCTATTTTCATTTAAAGAGTGAAAAACATCCAAAGTTTGTAAAATAAATAAATTGTATTATTTTCCGAGACCCGTATGGTCTTTAATTTTCGGGATCTGGAATTGGGTGAAGGCTTAATTATTGCACGCTGAGCTGACTTTTATTGATACCATTTTGGGGTAGAGACAATGTTTTGATTGCCTTTTATTGCAAAGTTGCAGCGACCACAGAAACCCTGCAATTGTGGCGGTTTTTTTCTCGTTATGCAGTTAACCCGATCGGATTGTCATTTTTGATAGATATGGCGTTTCTGAACGTGGCCATACCAAATGTGTGTTTTATTTTAAAATGGGGCGATTTGAAAAATTTTTGTTTCTACTTTCTGCAATAGTCTCCTTAGGAGACTTGAAGCTGCGGTCATCCCATCACTTGTGCTACACATAGCAGGGATCTCAGCCATGCTATATGAAAGGCAAGATCATCATCTATGAAAGTCGGCCACAGGTCGGCGTCCATAGGAGATCTGCAAAGACAAGCATGGGGGTCTTCCGCAGACCCCTTGGTTGTTAT
The DNA here is from genome assembly GCF_039654945.1 of Dendrobates tinctorius. Lineage (NCBI taxonomy): Eukaryota > Metazoa > Chordata > Amphibia > Anura > Dendrobatidae > Dendrobates > Dendrobates tinctorius. Next base: position 18,398,716 of record NW_027361695.1, read on the forward strand.
GCCAGGACCCATTGGTGCCCTGCAATCATGACACAGGGGCACTGATGGGCAAGGTTAGTGACGAGCATCCTGTAAGCTTGAGTTAAATGCTGCTGTCAGATTGACAATAGCATTTAACATGTTAGCAGCCGCAGGTGGATTACGATTCCACCCATGGCTGTTAGAGGCACACGACCGTTAATCAAGTCAGTGGTCATGTGCCGTAAAATATGCTGACTCAACGCCGAAGCCTGCATCAAATGCAAGTCGTGAAGAGGTTAAAGCCAGAAGCACACAGTGCAGCAGTGTGTGGACGACAGACACGCCCACCTGCAACTACCAATCAGTGCACGAGTTTGTGGTTCTACGGAGGCGTTACCTACAAACTTGTCTGCTCATTGGCCCCTTCACGTGTGTGAGTGTGATCACATGTACACCGCCAACAACCCTCCCGAGAGGAGCATCCATCATGCAAGTCATAAAAACGTGGAAATTGCACATCGTTAGACAAAAGTGGAAGAATTTTTTAGCCTCATCTTAGGCTCTTACCATCTTCTGTAACTCCTCTGCGGCTTCCTGGATTCGCTCTCTGTCATTACTGTCTACAACAAAAATGAGGCCCTAGAAAACAGAACAAACAATGAGAGCCATATTAACTCTAAATACAAAAAAAAAAAAAAAACTTTTTGCAGCTGCACCTCCACGGTGACATGTCAGTGCAGAGGAAATCATAATGTCATATCTTCAGCCAAGAGTCGCCATGACCTGCAGCCACTGAACGCATTATATAAGGCCCATCGGGCAGTGTAACATCTACAGTGCGTTATACATGAGCAGATTGCAGCTCCGTGTCACATCCTAATAAATGTTCCCTCACGCTGGGAGAAACGACAGGTCTGCCAGTAACTGGACGCTCTCTCCATGGCTGCAGAGAACTGGTCATTCACATCACACGCTGCCCATACACACTGACCAGAACAGAGGTTTATTAAAGCTTCTATGCTGCTTTAAAGGGAACCTGTCACCCCCTCCAGGCAGTTTTAACTAAAAGAGCCACCTTGTGCAGCATTAATGCCGCATTCTGTCAAGGTGGTTCTTTTAGTTAGCGTCCCTTCCACCACAGAAATAATCGTTTTTAAAAGTTGTCAGACATACCCGTTTTTTGACCGGTGGGGTGGGCAGGTCTTTCCCCCTCTGACACAGACGCCTCGCATCCATCAGTCATTCCTCCTTTCAAATTTGGCACCGCCTCCTCTGCGCTGTTTTCTTTTCCCTGGCGCCTGTGCTGTAGTATTTTTTCTTGGGCATGCGCAGTTAGCGCTGCCCGTTTTCCGCCCCGCAGTCTTCTGATTTATTCACACTGCGGGGCTGGGAATCTTGGGCATGTGCAGTAGTTCCTGCGGCTCTCCGTCAAATCACTCCCCCTCTTTCCTACTGTGCAGCGCCATAGGAATCGTCAGCTCAGCACTAATTCCTATGACACTGCACAGTAGGAAAGAGGGGGAGGGATTTGACGGAGAGCCACAGGAACGACTGCGCATGCCCAAGATTCCCAGCCCCGCAGTGTGAATAAATCAGAAGAGACTGCGGGGGCAGGATCTCGGGCACACGTCCACACAGGCGCGATAAGAAACATCATGTGATGTCATAGCGCTGCCCATCCTAACTGCGCATGCCCAAGAAAAAAAATATTACAGCGCAGGCGCCAGGAAAAAGAAAACAGCACAGAGGAGGCGGTGCCAAATTCGAAAGGAGGAATGGCTGATAGATGTGAGGCGTCTGTCAGAGGGGGAAAGACCTGCCCACCGGTCAAGAAACGGGTATGTATGACAACTTTTAAAAACGATTATTTCTGCGGTGGAAGGGACGCTAAATAAAAGCCACCTTGACAGAATGCAGCATTAGTGCTGCACAAGGTGGCTCTTTTAGTTAAAAATGCCTGGAGGGGGTGACAGGTTCCCTTTAAGAATGTTCTTTTAATTATCCCTATCTGACCCTGTGTCCATAAGGACATTACAAGTTTGCCTTTAAAACAAGCAACTTGGCCTGATACAGGTGTATTTACACACTGTGGTTAATTTCTTTGCTCTACCCCTCAAATGTATTCTGCAAATTCAAAAAATTCTACACATAAAGGACAATATACATACATTACAATTTTTCGGTGTGTCTTTAGCATTTTTTTAATGCCATTTTTTGTGCCTTTCGTTCTGGTTTTAGAGCAGACCTGCCTGAAAGTCTGTGGGCACATACCCTAGCATTTTCCTAAAGCCAACACCATGTGAATATACACTTAGGGTGAATGCATGCGGTGGTATTTTGTGCACATTTTCTGCTGCGCGTAACTAAAATGCACAAGCAGATTTTGTTGCAAATTTCACGCTACGCATTGCAAATAGAGAGTCCACAATGAAAACCAATAAAAACAAAGGACATTCTAATCTCAGAAAGTGACGGTAGCCGTATTCTGAAAATCCAGTCTCATTAGATAGGAATATATTTTGCTGAGGATTTCTGACACCGAGGGGCATTAACCCTGGGGTTGTCAGCTTACAAAACAAAAGCTGTAAATAGTATAAAATGGATACAACACTACTCCAGCAATGATGCCAGCGTGCGATCTTGGTCATGTACTGTACCGCTGCCATCACTGCTTGGCACTGAGCCATGATACCAGGCAGTACAGCAGGTGACCACCAAGGCTGAAGCACTACAAAAAAAACAAAAAAAACTAAGTGATGCTCACCCAACTGTATACAGCAGAGGCCATTCCATGGTCAGCTCTATACAGAAAGGCAAGATGTCACCGCCCCTCTAGCAGCAGAACTGCTGCATTTTGTTATTAGCAGGTGGAACGACGACGTCGTGTCTTCCTGTGTCAGCACAGGTCACAGAGCTGCATGCACTAGATCCAGGTAGTCATCACTTTGGCTGGTTTCACATTAGCGTTTTTTTGTGCAGCACATCATGCTCGTGCGTCATGCGTACCTAGGTTTAACATGGCGTGCACATGGTTTTGCGCTTGCACGCGTTCGAATGCGTTTTCGTGCGCATGCGCTTTTTCGTCGTGCAAGACACAACCTGTTGCATTTTTGGGTCCGCTGAAAGGCGTAAAAAAAATGCATGCGCACGGAATGCGACAAAATAACACATTACAGTCTATTACAGTCATTACAGTCACATTACAGTGCGCATGGACATGCGTTCGTCTGCGTTTTCGGGTGCACACGTTTTTGGTGTAAATGTGTAGACACTGGTTTTAACCCCTAGAGAACGAATGCGCATAAAAACAGCAAACGGATGCAAAAACGAATGATGCGTTTTTTGCATGTGTTTGTATTGCGCACAATGCGCTGCGCAAAAAACGCTAATGTGAAATTAGCCTTCGTTTGATATTTTTACAGCTCAAAGCCCCTGGGGATTTTTTTTTTACCCCCCTTAGGTTACCCCTTTAATGGTTTGTAAATTTAGAAGCCATGAGGCCAGTACTGAGCGCACACCTCACCTGTGTATTCTGGAAATAATGCCTCCAGAGGGGTCGGATTTTGTCCTGGCCGCCGACATCCCAGACGGTGAAACAGATGTTTTTGTATTCTACAGTTTCCACATTAAAACCTTTTTGTTTAAAAAAACAAAACAGATATGTAATTAGCTGAAAGCATCAAAACCCGAGCCTGCACTTCCAAACTATCACATCATCCCTTAACATTATGGGGGAGCTCAGTCACATAGCGTGGCAGACATCACAGCATGTGCACAGGATGTTTTGCAGAGGGATGGCTTATTTAGGAATAACTTCACTTACATTTTTTTGGCACAACATTTGTAAGTATCAATATAATAAGGAGCAGATTATGGATTGCTGGGAAAACAATCGATCCAGAGAACGGAGCTCCACAGAGTGAAGGTAGAGCATTCAGACTGGGATCTGCAGAGCCTTTCTCTGGATCGGTCGGGGACCTCCAGTGCCCAAGAAATTATGCCTTATCCAATTCTCACATTTTTTAAGATCTCGTCTTGCTGTCACTTATTACAGCACTTACCCTAAAAATGAAAAGTCCCATCATGCCGCCGGCTGTTCAGATAGATATATAGATCTATATATATACACACACACACATACAGGGCCGCAGAATGGGTGCACGAGAAGCACCCGTTACAGCTCCAGTATGTGAATTATTGGCACTCGTGTAGTCACACTTTTCTACATCTAATCTTCTGGCCTCTTATTGATTATCCATATTTATGGATTTACAAGGATGTTGTAGAGCCGGAGAGGAAGAACCACTGAAGGTACATTGCTGAGCTGTACTCTACGTAGCAGATGTTTAGATTAGCGCAACCGGTTATACACATCCAAGAGAGAATCTATTCACCAGACGCAGGTTCAGCAGCCACATCCGTAGTCCGTGGTCACTGGACAGGAGTCTTGCAAACTTTCTACCTACTGGAATCCCAGGCGCCTATTCTGATTTGTAGGCCCGATGCAACGTCATCATTGAGGAGTGATGTATGCACTAGGTATCAGAAGATGCAGGCGGGTAAGAGGCTTCCATCTACTGCCCCCTGACCACAATGTGGGTCTGTGCTCACCATTTGGTATGGTGAAGAACCTTCAAAATATACTGTACATGTACAGAGTTAATGGGGTTGTCCTACAATCAGGCCATAATTTCACATCCCGTCCATTCAAAGTCTAGGAGACCAGTGAAGCGCTCGGGAATCTTCGAAAGTCGCACAGACTGTGAATGCACGGATACTGGTTATGTGGATCAGCGATACATATTGACTATCATATCTTTGTGAATTGCTCTGCAGATGTACACCACATTTTGCTAGTTTGTGCTACCGCCTATTATAGAACTCAGAGCTGCATTCAAAATTCTGCTAGTTATTAGAAACGGTCATAAAAGCTTCTAGACAGGTGCACTCCTAGAGGATATCTACAGACTGCTTTTTCACAATGCTCGCTGCTAGAGCTCTGAAGATACCGAGCCATCAACAAGCGCTGCTCTGGAAACATACTCACCAATGGTGGGGATGGTTGTGACGATCTCTCCTAACTTCAGCTTGTACAAGATTGTTGTTTTACCGGCAGCATCAAGACCAACTAAAAAAAGAACACCTACATTAATACATCAGACGTAAACCTCCTCCTGCTATAAAATTATATAGTTACAGTGTGAGGAGACACAAACAGGCAGATAATGTGCGAACTAAAGCAGCAGACGCAGAGCCTGGAGCAGAGGAACAGCCACAGAACCAGAAGGACCGGTTCAGTCTGCGGTGAGGGCTTCCCCTACTGTCTGTGCAGCCGCAAATGGGAGGAGAGTCTGCGTTTTAAAAGGAGCAGAACTCCCCGGCTCCATTTCAAAGAGGACCTGTGACTCGCCATAATATACGGTCTTTTCTTTGGCCTGCGACAGTTGTACCCCTGGACTGAACGGTGCGCTCACCCCGGCTGCAACATGGGAGAAGAGCAGGGAGGGCGGCATCCAACGATCTGGCCAGCATGGCGCAAACAGAGCCGGCTTGTGTACCCCTTATCTAGGTAACAGGCTGGGCTGAGAGTGCAAGGTGGCTGGTGTCAGGCGCGACAGAGTCAGGCACAGGAGAACAGCGGCATTTACACCAGGAAACAAAAATTACATATCTATGGCAAGTGACAGGTCCCCTTTAAAACGTCAATATTCTTCCTAGGATAGTTCAACTACGGGTTGACACGGTCATAGGCCTCTTCTATATTTATTAAAGCAATTGATAGCCGATTTAAAGCTGGCCATACAAGTAGATACATTCTTTTCTCTAATATGCTTTTCACATTTATTTAAAGGGGTGAGAAAAAACAAAAACCCCAGTAGTGCAGCACTGAAGACAGACTGGTGTGGACTGCTGGAGGCTCTGGAGCCATGACTTTTACAGGAGGGTTCACAGATAGTATATAAAGGGGGCCTATCTTTTTCACTTACAGATAGTAGGGGAAAAAAAAAATAAATGCGGGACAGTTGGCGATTATAACTGATGTGGCGACTCCGGAGGGAGGATTAGATGCCGTTAGTTGGTTGTCGGAGTAAATGCACAATAAATCAATAATAATGACAGCGTAAATGTCAACTGTATAAGGTTACTCATCTCCAGTTAACAGAGCAAACAATCCATTGTCCCGTGACCAGCGCCAAGAATGTGCGGGATAATCGATGCTGATCACTGGGACGTAATAATGTCCTCGATCCCCTAGCGAAGCCCAGAGATTGTCAGTTACACCCATTACATCGGGTGTATACAACTGCCACGTTTCTCCATAAAACAGGAGTGAAAGCAGATGATATCTGCCCAAGATGTGGGATGGGTCCCGCTGATATTTTACACATGTTCTGGGTGTGTAGTTTTTGGAAACGCACTGTTGGGTTACTTAAATAGCATCTTTGGTGTCAATATCCCGAAGCAGCCTATAGTTTTTGTGCTGGGGTATGTAGATGGAGCAACTGAACACGAACATGAAAGATTGGCTATTTAAAGGGCACGTAACCAAATAAAGAAAAATTATAGCAGCGCACTGGTTAAGTAATCCTCCAAAACTTATGATAATTTGGTGACAGATGCATTTAGTAACTCGGTTAGAGGAAGGGGTATACACAAAAAAAAAAAAAAGGACCGCTCTGCACAAATATGAGGATGGAGTGCCCATCATGGTGCGCTGGGCTTGTCATTACTAGGTGCTACATCTGGGTAAACGTCTCACTTCTAAAATTACGTTAAATATATAACAACCTACGGTACACGGGAGTAATATGGGTCTATGGGAAACAGATGTGAGCACATCACAAAACGATAGCGTGCAGCAATCTGCTCCCACTTTTCTATGCACAGGTTCATAGTCTTTGTATTGATAACGTGATCACTAATATATGTGTAATTAACTTTGGAAAATATTGCAGCCTCTAATTTTAGTACCAATAATTCTTAATCTGTATCAGCGGGGTCTAGAACAAACAAAGGGTGGAAAAGGGCAGGGTGTATGGGAATGTGTGTTAATGTCTATGTTATATTAGGGGGGGGGGGGGGGGAATCAATAAAGATCTTTAAAAAAAACAAAAAACGAGCAGTCGGAAGACAAAAAAAAAAAAAAAAAAAAAGGGGTCGAACACAAAATATTGGTCAGAATCAGTCATGTCTGATCATTCACTGAAGAACGGCACTTTGTAGTTATTAAAGAGGCAAATGCTGCACCCGGGGATGGAAAGAAGAGCAACGTGTCATCAGTATCCCAATAGTAAGAAGTAATAGTGAGTCCTATATGAAATGAATAGAGGTGGCGGGCATCGTTACCAGTCCCATTCTTTATAGGGGGTCCACAAGTTGCTCCTCCACCAATCAGAAAATGAACACCTCCCTCATGGGATAGTTGTGTTGGGAATACATGGTCACTCTCACTAGGTGGCCTAAGTGGTGGGCACCCAGCAGTGACATTCCCAGAGGAGTCTATGGGGAGATCACACCATTAATCACACCTCCCCAGTGTGTGTTCACTCCAAGAATAGGTGTGTGTGGCTGGGACGTCCCTGGAGCTTTGTAGAGAAGGTTGCTGGAGCGTTTCCTGACGCCTCTCCTGGAGACTGAACAGTTTGGCTGTGTAATTGGGGACCTTCTCTCAGTCCCCGTTGACGGACACCCTAAAAATATTATTGTCCATTGCAATGCTGTTACTTTAGAGGTGGCAGTGGTGACTGATCCCTGCAGATCTCAATCCGCTGGTGTTTCTGCAGTTGCCGGCGGTGGATCCTTCAGACAACTCGTACGTCATCTAGTTGCAAAGCTTTTGTCATTTACATGCACACTGACCGACCGAGGCACTACTAACAGTCCGATGCCAACAAGCAGCACATGCTGCAAGCAACACAGGTAATGCACGGTCACAATCACCGGTGTCATCAGGCCTCACCAGATGGAGTCAACAGGACGGCGCCACCTGCAAAAGCAACGCCACCTGCTACCATGCCACGGGCAACGCAGTCACACGAGGGTTCACCAGCAAGTAGTAGGCCCTCAGACGAGCGCAGGAGAGATGCTGGCTGACAGGCTGCAGAGGACACCGCTGCGCCTGTTGCATCTCTAGCATTCCTTCACATTCCTCAAACACCAGTGATGAATGGTGCGATGCCAAGCCTGTCTGCAGTATGGGGGCACACCAACCAGCTTAGGCAGGCACTGCTGTTTTGACACATGATAGGATTTTTTTTTCTCATTTTTCTCAAGATTAGTACAATGAGGCTTATTTAAAAGGGCATATTGCTATAACAGCATCAGGCCATAATGATGGGGGTCCTTCCTGACCAACCCCGAGGATGAATGTGGCGACAGCATCAATATACTGATTTCCACCGTTCCTTCCTGCAGTGTCGCACCCAAGCACTGGAGTGAACAGAAACCTTATAAGAGGATCAGTCAGCAGATTTCACAATACAACAGCCTTCGTTTTTTTTCTTGTTTGTTTTTTTTAACACACCTGATGATATTGGTGTACTTAATGTGATGCCTTTTGGGAATTTTAAATTCAATCTCAGCTCCATCTAGATTCCTCAGTGTCCCTCCACCCTGCTGTGAAGATCTCACACTGCTCAGAACAAGCTGCAGCTGTCAAGTCAGGCAGGGTAGGTGGAGACTGAATACACTGAATAATGAGCTTCTCCCCACTCTTTAGCTGGACTTTGTGTATACAGAGGATGTGCCAACAGCAAGAGTGTGAATTGTATATGAGGATGTGATAGTCTAAGTGATCATTCACACGAAAACCTCGTAATTACAACATGTAAGTGTTGGTAACCAATGCCCAACACCTTCCTATACCATCGATCGGTGCTCCTTATCTGCCATATTGTATCAGCGCTCAGTTCTCCCTCCAGAGATTAGCATCGCCCAGACTGCTGCAGCGCCGCTCGTCTCCTCCGCTCCACAGACAACAGGCATGTTCTACAAAGACGGATTACACCGGATCCCCAGCTATATGGGTTACTAATCTGCCATTGATCCACACGTGAGCAGATTGGATCAGCCATTAGCTGACAAACGACAACACAAAAGGAACCAATCTGATGGGATCTTTCCCAACACAAGAAAAGCTTCCCTGTTCCTCCTGACTCCACGATAAATTACTGCCATGCTTTAAAGAGGGGGGAGAGAATAAACATTGGGCATGCAGAAATCAGACATGCATCATCACAGAAAAAAAATATATAATCTCTTATTTAGGATGCATTAATAAGTTTGATAAATTGGAGGAATTTTTACATTAACTGATCTAGTCTTAGGGCTTGTTCACAGTTAATGCTTCACCTGTTTTTTTTTTTTGAGGAAAGAATGCTTTTACAGCAGCAGCAAAGAATCATAGAATCGTAGAGTTGGAAGGGACCTCCAGGGTCATCTGGTCCAACCCCCTGCTCAAAGCAGGATTCGGCTAAATCATCCCAGACAGATGTCTGTCCAGCCTCTGTTTGAAGACTTCTATTGAAGGAGAACTCACCACCTCCCGTGGCAGCCTGTTCCACTCATTGATTACTCTGTCAAAAAGTTTTTTCTAATATCTAATCTGTGTCTCCTCCCATTCAGTTTCATCCCATTGCTTCTAGTCTTTCCTGGAGCAAATGAGAATAAAGATGATCCTTCTACAATGTGACAGCCCTTGAGATATTTGTAGACAGCTATTAAGTCTCCTCTCAGTCTTCTCTTCTGCAGGCTAAACATTCCCAAATCCTGCAACCTTTCCTCATAAGACAGGGTTTGCAGACCGGTCACCATTCTGGTCGCTCTTCTCTGAACTTGCTCCAGTTTGTTGATGTCTTTTTTAAAATGTGGCGCCCAAAACTGGACACTATACTCCAGATGAGGTCTGACCAAAGAGGAGTAGAGGGAAATAATGACTTCACATGATCTAGACTGTATGCTTCTGTTAATACATCCTAGAATTGCATTTGCCTTTTTTGCTGCTGCATCACACTGTTGACTCATATTCAGTCTGTGATTTAGTATACCCAAGTCTTTTTCACATGTGCTGTTGCTTAGACCTATTCCTCCCATTCTGTATATGCTTTTTTCATTTTTTTATTGCCCAGATGTAGTACTTTGCATTTTTCCCTGTTAAAAACCATGAATCAGCTTTTTTTTTTTTTTTTTTTAGCATTTTTCCACCCCTACCCGATTGTTCTCCCATTCCAACACTTAAAACAACAAAATAATTGAAAGGATAAAAATGTACAAAAAAACGACAAGGTATTTGACACTGAAGAGCTGCGGTTTGCAAAACAAATTATTTTGTGATTAGAATTGCTTTTTGACTAATGGATTAAATGCATAGAAAAAAACCAAAACGTTTTTTTCCTTTAGACTGGGTGAACTGTATATCAATACCACCTTAACTTCTTTCTATAGCGCCGACATATTCCGCAGCACTTTACATTAAAGAGGGGACTTGTACAGAAAATAGACATTATAGCATAGCAATAAACACATAGATCATAACAGATACCAAGAGGAATGAGGGCCCTGCTCGCAAGCTTACAACCATGGCTTTAAAAAAAAAAAAAAAAAAAAAAAAAAAAAAAAAAGAAATATTCAAGAGAAGCTGCCGGAATATATTTGTGCCGCCTCTCCTCACCCCATTCTCATTCGCTGTAAGTCTTCATCATTATCCTCCAGTGCTATACACCAAGTGTGGGGCAGACTGTCCTCCTTCCACATCACAAAGGACTCCCGGAACAGGAAGAGAGGCTTGCATAATGCTGAAAGGCGACAATAAGGAACTACGGCTCAGTCACTCACAGACAACACGCCCGTGTCTGCTGGATCACATTTCTGGATCCTATAGTGACTAGAGTTGAGCGATACCGTCCGATACTTCAAAGTATCGGATCGGAATGGATCGGCCGATCTTAAAAAAAAGTATCGGTATCGCCGATTCCGATACCGGAAGTCCCATTCAAGTCTATGGGACTTCCGGTATCGGAATAAGAAAAATCCTGTTTTTCCCTTGTACAGCCTCTCTGGGGTCTGTACGGGCCTTTCGGGGGGCTGTGCCGGCCTGCCAGGGGGTCTGTGCAGGCTCCGGTGGGCTGTGCCGGCCTGCCAGGGGGGCTGTGCAGGCTCCGGTGGTCTGTGCCGGCCTGCCAGGGGGGCTGTGCAGGCTCCGGTGGGCTGTGCAGGCATCGTCCGATGGGACTACAAGTCCCATCGGTCGATGCCTGCTACCATGACAGTGATTGACACATTAGCCAATGATGGGACAGTAGTAGTCCCATCATCCGGCTAATGTGTTGAATGTAAAAAAAAAAAAAAAAAAAATTACATACTACATGCATGCTACATACATACTACATGCATGCTACATACATACTACATGCATGCTACATACATGCTACATGCATGCTACATACATGCTACATGCATGCTACATACATGCTACATGCATGCTACATGCATACTACATGCATGCTACATACATACTACATGCATGCTACATACATACTACATGCATGCTACATACATACTACATGCATGCTACATACATACTACATGCATGCTACATACATACTACATGCATGCTACATACATACTACATGCATGCTACATACATGCTACATGCATGCTACATACATGCTACATGCATGCTACATACATGCTACATGCATGCTACATGCATGCTACATACATACTACATGCATGCTACATACATACTACATGCATGCTACATACATACTACATGCATGCTACATACATACTACATGCATGCTACATACATACTACATGCATGCTACATACATACTACATGCATGCTACATACATACTACATGCATGCTACATGCATGCTACATGCATGCTACATACATACTGCATGCTACATACATACTGCATGCTACATACATACTGCATGCTACATACATACTGCATGCTACATACATACTGCATGCTACATACATACTGCATGCTACATACATACTGCATGCTACATACATACTGCATGCTACATACATACTACATGCTACATACATACTACATGCTACATACATACTACATGCTACATACATACTACATACATACTACATGCTACATACATACTACATGCTACATACATACTACATGCTACATACATACTACATATATACTACATGCATGCTACATACATACTACATATATACTACATGCATGCTACATACATACTGCATGCTACATGCATGCTACATACATACTACATACATACTACATGCTACATACATACCACATATATATTACATACATACATAATACAATACATTCATACAATACATACATAGACATACAGTACATATAACATAGAGTAACATACTTACCAATACTTGTCACATTGTTCCCCGAAGCCATTGTCTTTTACGGAATAAATATTAACATAACAAACCACAAAAATACTCACCCACGATCCGAAGCAGTCCACGAGTGTGTCCCACGACGATCTTGGGTAGAGAACTGCAGCATCAGCTGTCGCTGCCGTTCTCTACGGGCTGCAGGAATCCAATGACGGAAGGTAGGTATCCTTCCGCACTGTATTCCTCCGCCACTTAAAAAAAAAAAAAAAGTCCCTAGTCTCACTTTATGCCATTGCTGTGTGGGAAATTCCCACGCAGCAATGGCATAAAGTGAGACTAGGGACTTTTTTTTTTTTTTTTAAGTGGCGGAGGAATACAGTGCGGAAGGATACCTACCTTCCGTCATTGGATTCCTGCAGCCCGTAGAGAACGGCAGCGACAGCTGATGCTGCAGTTCTCTACCCAAGATCGTCGTGGGACACACTCGTGGACTGCTTCGGATCGTGGGTGAGTATTTTTGTGGTTTGTTATGTTAATATTTATTCCGTAAAAGACAATGGCTTCGGGAAACAATGTGACAAGTATTGGTAAGTATGTTACTCTATGTTATATGTACTGTATGTCTATGAATGTATTGTATGAATGTATCGCATGTAGCACGCATGTAGCACGCATGTAGCACGCATGTAGCACGCATGTAGCACGCATGTAGCACGCATGTATGTATGTAGCATGTATGTATGTAGCATGTATGTATGTATGTAGTATGTATGTAGTATGTATGTATGTAGCATGCATGTAGTATATGTAGTATGTATGTAGCATGTAGTATGTATGTACTATGTATGTATGTAGTATGTATGTAGTATATATGTAGTATATATGTAGTATATATGTAGCATGTAGTATGTATGTAGCATGCATGTAGTATATGTAGTATGTATGTAGCATATATGTAGTATGTATGTAGTATGTATGTAGCATGCATGTATTATATATGTAGTATGTATGTAGCATATATGTAGTATGTATGTAGCATGTAGTATATATGTAGTATGCATGTTGCATGCATGTAGTATATATGTAGTATGTATGTAGCATGTAGTATGTATGTAGTATATATGTGTTATGTATGTAGTATGTATGTAGTATGTATGTAGCATGTAGTATGTATGTAGCATGCATGTAGTATGTATGTAGTATATATGTAGCATGTAGTATGTATGTAGCATGCATGTAGTATGTATGTAGCATGCATGTAGTATATATGTAGTATGTATGTAGCATGCATGTAGTATGTATGTAGCATGCATGTAGCATGCATGTAGTATGTATGTAGTATGTATGTAGTATGTATGTAGTATGTATGTAGTATGTATGTAGTATGTATGTAGTATGTATGTAGTATGTATGTAGTATGTATGTAGTATGTATGTAGTATGTATGTAGTATGTATGTAGTATGTATGTGGTATGTATGTGGCATGTATGTGGCATGTATGTAGCATGTATGTAGCATGTAGTATGTATGTAGCATGTAGTATGTATGTAGCATGTAGTATGTATGTAGCATGCATGTAGTATGTATGTAGTATTTTTTTTTTTTAACATTTAACACATTAGCCGGATGATGGGACTACTACTGTCCCATCATTGGCTAATGTGTCAATCACTGTCATGGTAGCAGGCATCGCCAGATGGGACTTGTAGTCCCATCGGACGATGCTTGCACAGACCCCCGGACATCAGCACAGCCCCCCGGCAGGCCGGCACAGCCCCCCGGCAGGCCGGTACAGACCCCCACAGGGTGCACAGACCACCGGCAGGCCGGCACAGCCCCCCGGCAGGCCGGCACAGCCCCCCGGCAGGCCGGTACAGACCCCCACAGGGTGCACAGACCACCGGCAGGCCGGCACAGCCCCCCGGCAGGCCGGTACAGACCCCGGGCAGTCCACACAGCCCCCCGGCAGAGACCCCCGGAAGGCCCGAAATGACGGCGCATCATGATGCGCACACACCGCGCATCATGATGACGTCAGGCTGTCAATCAACTTTGAACTTCCGATTCCGATGCCGACTTCCGATATTGAAAAAATATCGGAAGTCGGTATCGGAATTCCGATACAGCAAGTATCGGCCGATACCCGATACTTGCGGTATCGGAATGCTCAACACTAATAGTGACACCTGGGATTATAAGAGTCCGACCTTCGCTCTTCCTGAGTATCCTACCCTTGTGTCACCAAATCATCCTCTACAGACTGCTACCATGGGACATGCTGTGGCCACAGACCCACTTCTCGCTACTGCCACCTATTGGTTGCTGACCCTTTTAGGAGTCTCGTAGGAGATGGATTTTGGGGCATCAATACAGAGCTGAGCGATTTTTGTTTTGGGAGATGAAAGGAGCCTTAACTAAGTATAAAGTATTACTGAAAAAAAAAAAACCCATACAAATAAGCTCCATCTCAGAAGGAAAGAAATCTCTCGTTAGAATGCCTACAAAAGATAGACATCCTGTAAAGACCCCTGTGATGGCTCTGCAAGGAAATTTAACCCTTGTTGCCCCCCACATTAGTGAGTTACCTTGCAATCAACTTCTCACTGGAACCCTATAAAAAAAAAAAAAAAAAAAAACAGAAAGCAAAGAATGCCTACAAGTTGTTGGAAGATGGAGTGTTTCTGCAAGGAGCAGAGAGACACTAGCTGCCCATGTATTCAGGTGACAGGAGCACCCAAATTTTCTGCTTGCTCAAAACTACCCACATTTTTCACGAAGTTTGACGCCGTTTTGATTCTTTCCTAGATGCCTAAAGGGGATGTCCAAGACTTGGATACCATTATCAAATACCAGGCACCCCCACGGATCAGCTGTCCCTGGAACACTGTATAGTGGCCATTCCAGGGTACTGCAGCTCACACTGAAGTGAAGGAGAGCCGAGCTGCACTATGGCCACTACACTGGATGCAGAGCTGTGCTATTACTGTACTTCTGGCAGCCACCAGAACTAGTCATCTGCTGATCATTGATTTGTCACACTTGCACCAATCTGAATCGACATCTTTGGTGCACCTGTTTCGCCCCAGGTGTTGTCTTATTTTCTAGGGGAGATGATTTTTCCTAGAAGTCTCTTTATAGAGTAAGCAGCCGCGCACGCCGAATAAAACGGAATTTAGCAATCTTACTACATACAGGTGAATCATCCAATGGTCTGCGGATAAGTTTCAATCATGGCCAGAGGAAGAGGTTCAATGGGGTTGTCATCACGCGCTTGTGGATGATTTCACCCCTTTAAAACCAAGTGGTCTGAAGGCACGCTCTCTATTACTTGTACCACCAGGACGTTTAGACCCGACTTGTAGTTAGCCATTTATATTTCTACTCTGCCTCGAGGACCAACCTAAATATCAAGAATTTGGGAAATGCTGATCTAGGAAAGCCAATGCAAAACTACAGACGTAGTAGACTGCCCCCCCCCCCACCTTTCTTCTGCTTTTAATTTATTCCCGTCCTCCTCCGCCCCCAATGACGTGCATCTGCTCTCCAAGGTGGTCTGCATTTTCTACGCACACAATCCAGACATACAATGCTAAACTGGTCTGCATGTTATCACTGGTGATGAGGGCTGGTACCGCATGGTGACAGATCAGTTATACGAAAGGCATGCTAAAGTGCAAAAGTGTCACCTGAGGCCCACCAGGACCACAGATGCTGCACGTAACGTTACAAGGCAACACTGCAGCAGTAAAGCATCGCTCCGCCGAAAAGGCCTACTGCTTCCATTTATATTGGAGATACAATACATTGCGCTTTTAAAAGGTTTGTTGGGGCCAAAAAGAAGAGTTCTCCAGGGGGTCAGAGATATAAAAAAAACACAGATTTACACCTACCAGCGCAGGCCTCTCCTTGGTCTGCAATGTCACTGTTCCACCACCAACAAGTCACCTGCAGTTAATCACAGACGGCAGCGGTCCTGCTAGTGGTGTGACCTCACTTCCTGTGCGGCACCGAGCACAGCTGCCTGCACTAGATCCAGGTATGTGCCAACAGGCAAAGGGTTTTTTTTTCTTACAGCGTCAAGCCCCTGGGGAACGTCTTTCTCCGTAAAACCCCTTTAATGTTATTACAGATTGCTGCATTCCTGCTCCATTCCTCCAGAAATCCACTTATTCCGAGGGGGACCAGAAATCAGTCCCTGGGAGATGTGACGTCAGTGCTGCAGACAGTATCAGACACTGGGAGAATCAGTCGAGACTCAGGCAAAAACCCCTTTAAGTTCTGGACAACAACTTTAAAATGCAGGAATAAAGTGATCCATTAAAAAAACAACTTAGCACAATTCTGGACGGCATGGACAAAATAAACCAAAACCCTTTTTCCCCCCCAGAGAATTTATCACAGATTAAAGTGGCGTCTACAGCATTATAATTATTCTCTAAACCTTGTAACAGTGAGAGAAGGGGGCTGATCAGCTTCTGCCAGGAGCCCCCAGGGACCAGCACAGAAGCCATATAGACACCTGGCCGGGGCCCCCCGGGGACCAGCGCAGAAGCCATATAGACACCTGGCCGGGGCCCCCCCGGGGACCAGCGCAGAAGCCATATAGACACCTGGCCGGGGACCAGCGCAGAAGCCATATAGACACCTGGCCGGGGCCCCCCAGGGACCAGCGCAGAAGCCATATAGACACCTGGCCGGGGCCCCCCAGGGACCAGCGCAGAAGCCATATAGACACCTGGCCGGGGCCCCCCAGGGACCAGCGCAGAAGCCATATAGATACCTGGCCGGGGCCCCCCAGGGACCAGCGCAGAAGCCATATAGACACCTGGCAGGGGCCCCCCAGGGACCAGCGCAGAAGCCATATAGACACCTGGCCGGGGCCCCCCGGGGACCAGCGCAGAAGCCATACAGACACCTGGCCGGGGCCCCCCAGGGACCAGTGCAGAAGCCATATAGATACCTGGCCGGGGCCCCCCAGGGACCAGCGCAGAAGCCATACAGACACCTGGCCGGGGCCCCCCAGGGACCAGCGCAGAAGCCATACAGACACCTGGCCGGGGCCCCCCAGGGACCAGCGCAGAAGCCATATAGACACCTGGCCGGGGCCCCCCAGGGACCAGCGCAGAAGCCATATAGACACCTGGCCGGGGCCCCCCAGGGACCAGCGCAGAAGCCATATAGATACCTGGCCGGGGCCCCCCAGGGACCAGCGCAGAAGCCATACAGACACCTGGCCGGGGCCCCCCAGGGACCAGCGCAGAAGCCATACAGACACCTGGCCGGGGCCCCCCAGGGACCAGCGCAGAA
This sequence comes from Dendrobates tinctorius, assembly GCF_039654945.1. Lineage (NCBI taxonomy): Eukaryota > Metazoa > Chordata > Amphibia > Anura > Dendrobatidae > Dendrobates > Dendrobates tinctorius. Next base: position 18,416,334 of record NW_027361695.1, read on the forward strand.
GCCATATAGACACCTGGCCGGGGCCCCCCAGGGACCAGCGCAGAAGCCATATAGACACCTGGCCGGGGCCCCTTTAGCTGTGACAGGAGACGCTGGCCGGGGCCCCCCGTACACACACAGCTCTGTCAGGGCAGACGTGCAGTCATATCCTCGCTGTGGCCCTTCTGCTGAGCCCAGCTCTGTGCCAGTAGAGTAGGGGCCCCCAGGGCCGAGCCCGCTGCCCACACCGGCCTCTCCCCGCCTGTCACAGGCCGGGCCCGCACTCACCCATCAGGATTCGCATCTGCTTCTTGCCGAACAGCCGGGAAAAGAGCGAGGAGATGGTGAGGCCCATGGTCGGTGTTCGGCGGCCGCTGTGCTGCTCTCTGCTCTGTTACCCGGCGGATACTCGTCTCTCTGCCACGTCACGCTCAGCCCCGGCAGCGCTTCCAACGCGGTCCAAATGACGTCACGAACGCCACATCCCGAACTGCACCGGAAGTGGGGGAAGGGAGTAGGCGCGGTCTCGGCCACATGACCTGTAGGCGTGGCTTAGAGAGAAGGGAGCGGTTACTAAGAGGCGCGTGAGGAGAGGCCTGCAGGATGTGAGGGGGCGGGGCTTATAGATGTTCCACCACGCCGATTCCAGCGATACAGCTTCCAGCCCGGCAGATCCCCGGTGGCTGCTGCGCATGCGTCATTTAGGCACCTGCAAGGATTTTGAGCATGCGCAAGGCGGCCAGTGTCGCGTGACACTATGGAGAAAAAAGTAGTGTGACCTAATGATTGACTTAAGTCTTGTCTGATGGACCCCCCCCCCCCCCCCCCCCAAAGGCAAAATTTCGACCTCAACCCCCCCCCCCCTGCACATTGGTCACATGTATAGGCCCTTGTAGTGTTCTAGATACTATAAAGACATGCGTGCACCCCAACTGTAATAACTTCAGTCCAGGCCCCTTCCTGGTGTAATGTCCTCCACCCAGATCCCCTTCCTGGTGTCATGTCCTCCACCCTGGGCCCCTTCCTGGTGTCATGTTCCCCACCCTGGGCCCCTTCCTGGTGTCATGTCCCCCACCCTGGGCCCCTTCCTGGTGTCATGTCCCACACCCTGGGCCCCTTCCTGGTGTAATGTCCCCCATCCTGAGACCCTTCCTGGTGGCACTGGTGTAACAAGTCCGTTCATGACATCTTCCCCATCACTTGCGAGTGATGTTCTTGAGTAGGGGAAGGAACCGCAGCAACTCAGTTACGAAGTGGAGACCCCCATTGCGTTACAGAGCGGAGTCACTGAGTGCTGAGGAGTAGAGAGCAATAAAAGTCACCACCGCTCTGCTGACCCCATAACTGCAGCGTCTAGCCCTCCTCTGGTATTAACATCTTGTGATGAGTGACCATGCGCAGGCGCTAACCGAGTGTGTTCGGCGTTTTTGGCTCATGTCTCTTTGACTGCCACAACCCAGGCAGGGACTGCATAACAAAAAGGCAATCTCTGCCGCCCGTGCTGCGGCTGTCAAACAGCTGCGAGACCTGAAGCTGTGGGAACTTGAACGTATTTTTCTAGCGCGCCGAAGACACTCGGTTAGCACCCGAGCAGGGCCGGCGTTAGGTGTAGGCAGACCAGGCAGCTGTCTAAGGCCCCAGCTCGTCGAAGGGCCCGTGATTAAGTGATGCCCCCTGCATTCAACTTATCGGCATGGCGATACAGTTGAAAGCAGTGATGGAGGAGAGCCTCAGATGACACTCTCCCATGACTAAGCCTCAGCAGTGGAGCGGGTGAGACACGTTATAAGCCAGAGAGGAGGGGTAAGGTCTGTGTGTGCGCATGCGCAACTGCGCTATACTGTGTATGTGGGGAGATACACACACACACACACACACACACACTGTGTGTGTGTGTGGACTGCACTGTACAGTGTGTGTGTGGTCTGCACTATACTGTGTGTGGAGATACACTGTGTGTATCTCCCCACACACACAGTATAGTGCAGTCCACACACACACACACACACAGTGTATCTCCCCACATACACTGTATATGTGGGGAGATACAGTGTGTGTGTGTGTGTGTGTGGACTGCACTATACTGTGTGTGTGGGGAGATACAGTATAGTGCAGTCCACACACACACACACTGTAGTCCACACACACACACACTGTAGTCCACACACACACACACTGTAGTCCACACACACACACACACACACAGTGTATCTCCCCACACACACAGTATAGTGCAGTCCACACACACACAGTGTATGTGGGGAGATACACAGTATAGTGCAGTCCACACACACACAGTGTATCTCCCCACATACACTGTGTGTGTGTGTGGACTGCACGATACTGTGTATGTGGGGAGATACACACACACACACACAGTGTATCTCCCCACATACACAGTATAGTGCAGTCCACACACACACAGTGTATCTCCCCACATACACTGTGTGTGTGTGTGGACTGCACGATACTGTGTGTGTGGGGAGATACATTGTGTGTGTGTGTGGACTGCACTATACTGTGTGTGTGTGTGGACTGCACTATACTGTGTGTGTGGGGAGATACACTGTGTGTGTGTGTGGACTGCACTATACTGTGTGTGTGGGGAGATACACTGTGTGTGTGTGTGTGGACTGCACTATACTGTGTGTGTGGGGAGATACACTGTGTGTGTGTGTATCTCCCCACACACACAGTATAGTGCAGTCCACACACACACAGTGTATCTCCCCACACACACAGTATAGTGCAGTCCACACACACAGTGTATCTCCCCACACACACAGTATAGTGCAGTCCACACACACACACACACACACACAGTGTAGTCCACACACACACACAGTATAGTGCAGTCCACACACACACAGTGTATGTGGGGAGATACACTGTGTGTGTGTGGACTGCACTATACTGTGTGTGTGGGGAGATACACTGTGTGTGTGTGGACTGCACTATACTGTGTGTGTGGGGATACACACACACACACACAGTGTATCTCCCCACACACACAGTATAGTGCAGTCCACACACACACAGTGTATCTCCCCACACACACAGTATAGTGCAGTCCACACACACACAGTGTATCTCCCCACATACACTGTGTGTGTGTGGACTGCACTATACTGTGTGTGTGGGGATACACACACACACACACAGTGTATCTCCCCACACACACAGTATAGTGCAGTCCACACACACACAGTGTATGTGGGGAGATACACTGTGTGTGTGTGTGTGTGTGTGTGGACTGCACTATACTGTGTGTGTGGGGAGATACACTGTGTGTGTGTGTGTGGACTGCACTATACTGTGTGTGTGGGGAGATACACTGTGTGTGTGTGTGTGTATCCCCACACACACAGTATAGTGCAGTCCACACACACACAGTGTATGGGGGGAGATACACTGTGTGTGTGTGGACTGCACTATACTGTGTGTGTGGGGAGATACACTGTGTGTGTGTGTGTGGACTGCACTATACTGTGTGTGTGGGGAGATACACTGTGTGTGTGTGTGTGTATCTCCCTACACACACAGTATAGTGCAGTCCACACACACACACACAGTGTATCTCCCCACACACACACACAGTGTATGTGGGGAGATACACACACACTGTATCTCCCCACATACACTGTGTGTGTGTGTGTGTGGACTGCACTATACTGTGTGTGTGTGTGGACTACACTGTGTGTGTGTGGACTACACTGTGTGTGTGTGTGTGTGTGTGTGTGTGGACTACACTGTGTGTGTGTGTGTGGAGATACACACACACACAGTGTATCTACCCACACACACAGTATAGTGCAGTCCACACACACACACAGTGTAGTCCACACACACACACAGTGTAGTCCACACACACACACACAGTGTAGTCCACACACACACACACAGTGTAGTCCACACACACACACACAGTGTATCTCCCCACACACACAGTATAGTGCAGTCCACACACACACAGTGTATCTCCCCACACACACACAGTGTATGTGGGGAGATACACACACACACACAGTGTATCTCCCCACACACACACCGTATAGTGCAGTCCACACACACACACACACACAGTGTGTGTGGACTGCACTATACGGTGTGTGTGTGGGGAGATACACTGTGTGTGTGTGTGTATCTCCACACACACACACACAGTGTAGTCCACACACACACACACACAGTGTAGTACACACACACACACACAGTGTAGTCAACACACACAGTATAGTGCAGTCCACACACACACACACACACACACACAGTGTATGTGGGGAGATACACTGTGTGTGTGTGTGTGTGTGTGTATCTCCCCACATACACTGTGTGTGTGTGTGTGTGTGTGTGTGTGTATCTCCCCACATACACTGTGTGTGTGTGTGTGGACTACACTGTGTGTGTGTGTGGACTACACTGTGTGTGTGTGGGGAGATACACACACAGTGTATCTCCCCACACACACACAGTATAGTGCAGTCCACACACACACACACACACAGTGTAGTCCCCACACACACACACACACAGTGTAGTCCACACACACACACACACAGTGTAGTCCACACACACACACACAGTGTAGTCCACACACACACACACAGTATAGTGCAGTCCACACACACACACACACACAGTGTATGTGGGGAGATACACTGTGTGTGTGTGTGTGTGTATGTGGGGAGATACACACACACACACACACACAGTGTATGTGGGGAGATACACACAGTGTATCTCCCCACATACACTGTGTGTGTGTGTGTGTGTGTGTGTGTGTGTGGACTGCACTATACTGTGTGTGTGTGTGTGTGTGTGTGTGGACTACACTGTGTGTGTGTGTGTGTGTGGACTACACTGTGTGTGTGTGTGGGGACTACACTGTGTGTGTGTGTGTGTGTGTGTGGACTGCACTATACTGTGTGTGTGTGTGGGGAGATACACTGTGTGTGTATCTCCCCACACACACACAGTGTAGTCCACACACACACACACACAGTGTAGTCCACACACACACACACAGTGTATGTGGGGAGATACACACACACACACACAGTGTAGTCCACACACACACACACAGTGTATGTGGGGAGATACACACACACACACACACACAGTGTATGTGGGGAGATACACACACACACACACACACACAGTGTATGTGGGGAGATACACACACACACACACACACACAGTGTATCTCCCCACATACACTGTGTGTGTGTGTGTGGACTACACTGTGTGTGTGTGTGTGTGGACTACACTGTGTGTGTGTGGGGAGATACACACACAGTGTATCTCCCCACACACACACAGTATAGTGCAGTCCACACACACACACACACAGTGTAGTCCCCACACACACACAGTGTAGTCCACACACACACACACAGTGTAGTCCACACACACACAGTATAGTGCAGTCCACACACACACACACACACACAGTGTAGTCCACACACAGTGTAGTCCACACACACAGTGTAGTCCACACACACACACACACACACAGTGTATGTGGGGAGATACACTGTGTGTGTGTGTGTGTGTATCTCCCCACATACACTGTGTGTGTGTGTGTATCTCCCCACATACACTGTGTGTGTGTGTGTGTGTGTGGACTACACTGTGTGTGTGGACTACACTGTGTGTGTGTGTGTGGACTACACTGTGTGTGTGTGTGTGGACTGCACTATACTGTGTGTGTGTGGACTACACTGTGTGTGTGTGTGTGGACTACACTGTGTGTGTGTGTGTGTGGACTACACTGTGTGTGTGTGTGTGTGGGGACTACACTGTGTGTGTGTGTGTGTGTGGACTGCACTATACTGTGTGTGTGTGGGGAGATACACTGTGTGTGTATCTCCCCACACACACACAGTGTAGTCCACACACACACACACACAGTATAGTGCAGTCCACACACACACACACAGTATAGTGCAGTCCACACACACACAGTGTATCTCCCCACACACACAGTATAGTGCAGTCCACACACACACAGTGTATCTCCCCACACACACACACACAGTGTATGTGGGGAGATACACACACCCACACACACAGTGTATCTCCCCACACACACAGTATAGTGCAGTCCACACACACACACACAGTGTATCTCCCCACACACACAGTATAGTGCAGTCCACACACACACACACAGTGTATCTCCCCACACACACAGTATAGTGCAGTCCACACACACACACACACAGTATAGTGCAGTCCACACACACACACAATGTATCTCCCCACACACACAGTATCGTGCAGTCCACACACACACACAGTGTATGTGGGGAGATACACTGTGTGTGTGTGGACTGCACTATACTGTGTATGTGGGGAGATACACTGTGTGTGTGTGGACTGCACTATACTGTGTATGTGGGGAGATACACTGTGTGTGTGTGTGTGTGTATCTCCCCACATACACAGTATAGTGCAGTCCACACACACACAGTGTATCTCCCCACATACACTGTGTGTGTGTGTGGACTGCACGATACTGTGTGTGTGGGGAGATACATTGTGTGTGTGTGTGGACTGCACTATACTGTGTGTGTGGGGAGATACACTGTGTGTGTGTGTGTGTGTATCTCCCCACATACACTGTGTGTGTGTGGACTGCACTATACTGTGTGTGTGGGGAGATACACTGTGTGTGTGTGTGTGTATCCCCACACACACAGTATAGTGCAGTCCACACACACACAGTGTATGTGGGGAGATACACTGTGTGTGTGTGGACTGCACTATACTGTGTGTGTGGGGAGATACACTGTGTGTGTGTGTGTGGACTGCACTATACTGTGTGTGTGGGGAGATACACTGTGTGTGTGTGTGTGTGTATCTCCCTACACACACAGTATAGTGCAGTCCACACACACACACACAGTGTATCTCCCCACACACACACACAGTGTATGTGGGGAGAATACACA